>NC_057723.1:48462519-48477842 GCF_004010195.1 Chiloscyllium plagiosum
CCAGGTGGTCACGGAGGGAACGGTCTTTGCGGAAGGCGGAGAGGGGTGGGGAGGGAGATATATCCCTGGTGGTGGGGTCTGTTTGGAGGTGGCGGAAATGTCGGCGGATGATTTGGTTTATGGGAAGGTTGGTAGGGTGGAAGGTGAGCACCAGGGGCGTTCTGTCCTTGTTACGGTTGGAGGGGTGGGGTCTGAGGGCGGAGGTGCGGGATGTGGACGAGATGCGATGGAGGGCATCTTTAACCATGTGGGAAGGGAAATTGCGGTCTCTAAAGCGGAGGCCATCTGGTGTGTTCTGTGGTGGAACTGCTCCTCCTGGGAGCAGATACAGCGGAGGTGGAGGAATTGGGAATATGGGATGGCATTTTTGCAAGAGGTAGGGTGGGAAGAGGTGTAATCCAGGTAGCTGTCAAGGGAAGGTGGTTGGACAGTGATAATGGCAATAGACTTGTAATCCATAGCTGCAGGGGGCATGCGGTTTGAGTCTCATCAAGTCAAATGACAGGATTTTAATTCAACAGCAGTTTGGAACACCAAGTAACCACTGTTGATTTTGTAAAAACACACCTGAGACTCCAGAGCCCCAGAAATGTGATTGCTTCGTAACTGACCTCTGGCTCATTAACAAGAAATGTTGATCTAGCCATCCATATAAGTACTTTGTAGATTCAGCTATTAAAACTTTAAAGGGAGTGGATGATGAAGACTTTCATTGCCCCGCAGTAGGAATTAATTATTTAGCAAAAGTTGCAAACAAATGACAGTCAATTTTTTTAAAGGTATCAAGCTGCTATTAAAGGGTTCAGTGTTTCCATCAAGTTTATAGCAGGTGAATTGGCATGATAGGGTCATAACTTGGCATGTGGATGGCCATAGGGGATTCCTTGGTGCTAGGTGAAGGATCTTTTGCACTTAACTTCCAAAAGGTTTCCATGATGCAAAATATGGTTCAGGTCACTTCTGAGGAACCATGGACTAGGGCCCTTTGAAAGGTGGCCTGACTCCATGAGGAGTTGGATGTGCAATGAAGCTGGTCAGTTTGGGAATGCCAGGTATAGGCTCATGACTCAAATCAGCCCAAACCCTGAGACAACACTCCTGAAAACCTGGGAATAGGGTCAGGAGTCCCAAAAACTGGTCCTGGTCACTGTTTTTAAGGGCTCGCATGTCAGTACAGCTTCATGAAATTCTGGTCTGGGATAATAAGGAGAAATGAATGTTTTTTTTAAAACTTTGGGGAAAAAACAAGGATATATTTCTAACTGGATAGATTTTTCAAAGGAAAACTTAGGCAAAGTGGGTTTGCCTAAATGGCCTTCTTCTTTGTTGTCCGATTCTAAGCTTAATTCTAAAGGTAAAGTTGCCATTGTTCTTTGCTGCATTGTCTGCGCTGAGACGTCACCTTTTTTTATAAAACCTTACATTATCTTGGGAATGTGTTGTGGAGAAAACATAGAGAATCAACAGAGTAGCAGAGAGTTCCTCAAGAAATAGGTCTTTTATTTGCAAACAAAAAACTGTGACATTGAAAAAACGGCTGTGGTTCTGTTCGCCGAGCTGGAAGTTTTTGTTGCAAACGTTTTGTCCCCTGTCTAGGTGACATCCTCAGTGCTTGGAAGCCTCCTGTGAAGCGCTTCTGTGGTGTTTCCTCCGGCATTTATAGTGGCCTGTCCCTGCCGCTTCCGGTTGTCAGTTTCAGCTGTCCGCTGTAGTGGCCGGTATATTGGGTCCAGGTCAATGTGTTTGTTGATGGAGTTTGTGGATGAGTGCCATGCTTCGAGGAATTCCCTGGCTGTTCTCTGTTTGGCTTGCCCTAAAATGGTAGTGTTGTCCCAGTCGAATTCATGTTGCTTGTCGTCTGCGTGTGTGGCTACTAGGGATAGCTGGTCGTGTCGTTTTGTGGCTAGTTGATGTTCGTGGATGCGGATCGTTAGCTGTCTACCTGTTTGTCCTATATAGTGTTTTGTGCAGTCCTTGCATGGGAACACATAGACCTGGACCCAATATACTGGCCACTACAGCGGACAGCTGAAACTGTCAACCGGAAGCGGCAGGGACAGGCCACTATAAATGCTGGAGGAAACACCAGAAGCGCTTCACAGGAGGCTCCCAAGCACTGAGGATGTCACCTAGACAGGGGACGAAACATTTGCAACAAAAACTTCCAGCTCGGCGAACAGAACCACAGCAATGAGCACCCGAGCTACAAATCTTCTCACAAACATTGAAAAAGCAGATTCTCAAATGCCCATGAACCTCAGGGTCCATGGATTTTTATACCTTTTTTTATCATGTTTCTGTTACCTTCTCAGCATGTCCAACTATATTAATCAAAGTACCTCACTCTAGCTACACAATAAACCAGTGATGTTAGTTCCCATTATCTCTTTCGTTGTACATTCTACTTAATGTTATTCTAATGTCACGGTTACATATTTATTGTTAACTCTGCTAGAGCGATCTTCCATTCCAGACTAACCTGTCATGATAGATATTTAGCTATTCCATCTATTACAATAGTCTTCTGTCTCAAGCTAACTCTACTAACTATTAATTAGATATTTTAATGTCATGTCCCAAACATTTATGGTCCCAATCCTGTCATAATAACACTCAACAGAGAAATTTGCTTTATTACTTGTGTTATCTCATCTCGCCATAGTGACCTTTCAGCCTTAACCTTACTCTGCTAATTGGTGTAAGAGCATTCCACTATTCTTATCCCATCCTGCCTTCCAAAGGCCATAGATTGCCAGTGGTCTTCATGCTTTAACCCTTCCCATGCTTTCATGCTCTTTATATTCCACATTCGCCCCCTTTGAGACCTACTGGTCTCACCTAGAAAAATAAGACAATAAGCTCAGCCCCCTCTTGTGCCCAATACAAACAATGTAGGTCCCAACGCTGACTAAATAATTTTCTGAGTCTGTGACTTAAAGGGTTCTTCGTCCATTCCTGGGGTGCCTTCGGCCAAAAACCTGTCCTCCAATAACCAGAATAGGAAAAAAGACCCAAAATCCCTCACGATCTAGGACCCACGCACTCTTCAGAAGTATCATTGACATCCCCATGTGCACATAATCTTTGCACCGTGGCGGTTGTCAGATCATAATAGTATAGTGGTGGAGTAAGTACTCCCTGGGGTAGCTGAAATGACCACAAGTTGCCGTGTAGTGACACGAACTAAAAAGTACTTAATAAAAGGTAAAGCAGAACAAAAGATGAAGGTGACAACAAGCAAAACCGCACCTACAATAAGACCCATCTGAACACACCATGCTCCCCACCACCCTCATATATTATTCAGCCAATCAAAAGCTTGATGACCAAACCCCGCATTGCCTTTTAGCTCCCATCTTAGATTCTTTAGTTTTTCCATTGCTTTAGTAAAAGATCCCCCAGGGCTAGTGTTGTTAGCTAAAAAGGTACAGCAATTCTCCCCAAACATCACACGAACCCTGCCTTTATCTGCCAGTATCCAATCTAAGGCCTGTCTGTTTTGCCATGCCATTTTGGTAGTAGCATCCAATTGTTCTCCCAAGGCCTCAAGAGCATCGTCAGTATAATTGATAAATCTCTAGTGGTTGTAATAAATGTAATTAATCCGTTCAGCATTCTTGCTAACCCCTATCACTGGGATGGGAGCTTCCTCGCTTAGTTCGGCGCAAAGCTAATGGTGACATTGCATCAAGCTGTGCGTGTGGTGAGTTAACTACCTTGTGCAGGAGCATTACATGGGCACAGCTGCCACTCCAGTCACTGGGCAGTGTCGGGTGCAACCCTCCTTTCTTACCCCACAGCCACCAAGCATCTGCCAGTGGAATGCGTTGAGAATTTAAAACAGTTCCAAATGTGCTGTCCACCTCGAGTTCAATTGTATTCCTGCAAAGACCCTTAAAATAGCCGATTGGTGTGGAGCCATTTTGCTTAAAATATTCAAAACTCAACCCTTCCCATATCCTGAAAGCAGCCACAATAAACGTGTAATTAGTCTTATTGGTGGACCATGGTGTACTATACATCGTTGGAGTTGCTGCCTGCCCACATCATCCTGCTGATAGAACATAGAGGCCTGAAGTAGGAAGCACCAAAACGGGCAATGGGATTGCTTGTAAGTTGATGAATCATCCAAGTAAGAGATCGGCTAGAGTGCTGCAAACGCCATTAAGTCCAGGTGGTCGAGTTACAAGGCATAGGGACCATATAGTATGAGGGGGTTGCCTTTGTACACAAGAAACATTCCTGTCTAGCCATCATTATGGCCGTATAGTTTGCCCATTGATACCAGTGATAGTCACGGGCGCATACCCATGTTAGGGCAGCAAAGTCTGCACTTCTAATATGTCTTTGCCTCCCAGCCTGAATGATTCTAGCATTACCAGTCCAGGTCTGCCAAGTTACTGGTCTCCAAGTCTGAGTATGCAGGCCTGGCATCAGAGAGGGGGGGCTATCAGGGCATCCTCCATGTCTTTCCCATCCCTGCTGCCAGGAGAACTCTGCTCCAAATCTCCATCACAATCATTTCTGGAATGATTAGTATCCCCAAGAACTTCACCTGTACCTTGTTTGGAACTCTGCTGAGGGGTACTAGCCTCCTGTGTGGCCTGCCTGTGTCCAAGTTCCTCGGCCTCAGCTCCACTTACCTCAGTGTTAGAGTTAGTTTGTGCTGGTGGGAGAGCTTTAGTACAATAATTAAGGTGGTACCATATGTATCATCCTTCCACTTGGATGGTGGTAGGTGACGCCTTAGTCACTACGAAAGGTCCCTCTCTCCTCAGTTCATTCCAGCATCTTCAAAAAACCTGCACGGACACCCAATCCCTGGATTTAATAGGTCTTTCCTCGTTGACAGGTATCGGTTCCCTTTGTGTTTCCTGCAGGTGGATAGTCTCATGTATCATAGTTAGCTGCTGCATATATTGTTTAAGTTCGAAGCTTAACTGCTCCAAGCTAGGCCTTTCGTATAGGCCTCTCCACCTGGGCACTGGCATAGGTCTTCCTGTGAGCATCTCATGTGGTGTTAGATTGGTCATGTGATTGGTCTGCATGTGATAACTCATTAATGCCAGTGGCAGCGCATCAACCCAATTAAGGTTGGTGCTTGCGCAGATCTTGTTTAATTTGGCTTTCAATGTCCTATTAATCCTTTCCACCATACCCTCTGACTGGGGATGAAACACGCACCCAAACCTCTGTTTGATTCTCAACGACTACAACACCAACTTAACTACTTTCTGAATGAAAGCAAACCCATCGTCTGAACTAATTTCTGACGGTATACCAAACCTTGGGATAACTTCATTCATTAGAAATTACACTACTGTCCCAGCTCTTGGTTTCAACCTTATTTCCACTGGGCTAACTGATTTCACTCTCCCCAGATCTGTATCATGCTGTGACCACAAAGTGGCTGGTAATGCATCTAAATGCCCATTACCATGTTGATCATCTTCCTCCACTCTCACTGGCATGCTCCACTGGGGTGTTACCTTGGCTTTCTTCGGATCCCCTGTCAAGTTGCAGCATGCTAGGATTTTAATATACTGCCACCCCTGGATTCCCAAACCCCTGTCGTGAGCATATGCCATTCCCTAACTGTTTCTACATGCTTGGCCATAGGTCCTAAGTCTTTAGATTAATATCCCTTATTTACCAGTAAGGTTATATGTGGTGCGGCACCTGGTACTCTATGCCAGGAACGCATTTCTCTCTATTTGCAGGATCACTCCCTGCTCCCCTAATACTATAGCTTCACTTCTCAAATGTTGTGGAGCAGTGACTTGCTGCTGCCACTGCCTCTCTAACACCTCATCCTGAGACTCATCAAATATCACTGGACAGTGCAGCTCAGACTTAGGTGGTCTTGCTTTAGTTAATATCGTCAACACTTCTGCTTCCCACATCCCCCAAATGTCTTGAATATCACTTGCTATATCCACCATCCAATAAACATTAACATCTTTAACTTCTTGCATCACTAATTGTGTTTCGGCCTTTTCTACGACCAAGCCCTGCTGTCCAATCTTATCTCTAACTGTAGTAAAGCATCCCTGCCTAACAAGTTAATTGGCGTCTCTTTAGACACTAATATTGGCAGAACTAACTCCCTACCTTCCATTTCTAATCTTATGGAAGCTGCAAATCGAGTTAACTGTGCTTTCCCTGAGCACCCTACAGTTTTAACAAATTTACCTGACACGGGAAGGTGAGAGGCATACTGCGGCTATACACAAGTGTATGTAGCTCTAGTATCTATCATCACCGGTGTCTGCCACCCTTCTATATTAACTTGTATTACTGGTTCTTGATCAGCCTTCCATGCTACTACAGGGTAGTGCCCCTTCCCACCCAGGTTCTAAGGGCATCACTAACACATCCCATATGGGTTAACAGGTCCTGCTGGGCCTGTAGGTGTTTGGGAAGTGGCCACTGGGGATTCCAGCCATCCAGGCCCACTGTCGGGCAGAGGGGGCCCGGTCCAATAAGGGCAATTCCTCCTAAAGTGGCCTGGTTGATTGCATCCCCAGCACATCATATCTGACCCACCTTGAGTCTGATTATTTATCATGTACCTTAGTCCCCATTCTTACGTCCCTGTCCTTGGGGACCCCAGTTCTGTTTAGGCTGTTATTTAAATCTGCCCTACCCCGTGTACGTCACCTGTGGGAAAGCTTCTGTAAAAACCTCCATTGCTGGCATGGGACTTTTTGGCCCCTGTCTGGCTACCTGATAGGACCCCCCCTTGAGCTGGCACTTGGTTCACGCCAGTGTTGATTACTGTGTCGGTTCTTACTGGCAACAGCTTTTTAGCCTTCTCTTTTTCTTTCTTTTTAAGCTGTTCAAGTTGCATTTGTGCCAGCTTCCTTTGCACCTCCCCCTGCTGTTCAGACAGTTTCTCTTTGTCTTTTCCAAACCTTTCAACTACATGAGCTACATGATCTCTAAATTCCTGGTGGCTCATTGATGATATCAGACCCACCACCTCCTCCAGCCTTGACCTGACTTGGGAGAGCATTGCCTCAATGATGGAATTTCGGAACATAGTGGTCAGCAACTGATTAGTCTCTATGTCTCGCTCTGTTTCCAGCCTCCACTTCTTTAACTGTTTCTCGAAGTAGGCAGCCGGGTTTTCACTTTCTCCCAGTGGATCCCCTCTCAGAGCCTGGGGGTCCATTTTGAGTGGATAACAGTCTCTTAAGGCCTGCCATACCTTCTGTCTCACTCAATCAAACCCGACCCCATCAATCATTGGATTGTCTGCCACATTTTTTAAACGGGCTCAGACCATTGTTTCCTTTAACTTCGGGAGCCCTGCCAACCTCACCAGCAGTGCCTTCAAGTCTCCTATAGCCAGCAATCTCCCTGTGGTTTCATCTTCAAAAGCCCTGATCCACTTTCCTGCTTCCTCATGTAAACTGGGCACCGCATTCTTCAGCCCTTCCAGATCCTGAGTTCCCCAAGGAATATATTGTGAGTTTCTCCCCTCTTTTATAAGGAGCGGTAGCATCCTTCCCTGTTGGCCCTTTTTTTCCCTTTACCGACACTACTTCTCAATAATTTCCCCTCGGGCTCTGAGTCCGATGCTATTTCTAATTCCTCCCATTCTTTAGGTACTGGGGCCTTTTTCTTTCCTTGTCTCTCATCATGCCTTTCTGCTTGCTCTGCGTCACTTTCACTGCTTTTCTCTTCAGCCCTTCTTTCGTATCGCAATGAGTATTCCTCAATTGCTTTTTGTTCCTTTCGTCCACGCAGCACACTAATCTCATGTTTCAGCTTTTCTTGCTCTCGTTGTATAGCTTCTATTTGCTCCTGCCTGTCCCTTTTCTCTCTTTCTCTTCTTTCCCTTAGTTCATTTTTGTCTTCCGTACTTCCATCCCATTCTAACTATCCCTCTATTTCTACTGTTCCCTTTATTAGTGGACACTGCTTCAATGTCTATTTATTCGAGTAGGGAGGAGGTCTATTCAACTCCTCCACATCTGGGTAGAGGGGGCGCTGATTCCTACTTTTCTGTTTCGTAACTGCTCAGCTTGTTCTTTTGCAGCTTTCCTAGTCACCACAGGTGAGTGACAAGCTACCTTCAGTTCCTCACCCTCTTTGCTGAAAAGTTTCAATATTTCCATCTCCTGATCCCTCTTTTGGTTTCTATTTTTAGATTTATCTTTCAGCTTATAGTTCTTAATTAGTCCTTCCATCTCATTGCACATATGTATATCAAAGGTACCTTCTTTTAGCCATTTAGTCAATAAATCCTTCGATCTTTTTTCCCATTTCTCAGATATTTTTACAATATAATTTCATGCCACTGGAAATTTCTTACTCAGTATCTCAACTGCAGTTGCTTTATCCATCCTACGATATATTTCAATCCAACTAATGTATTATCTTTGCTCTCATAAATCACTTCCTCATACCATTCAAGTCCAGTAGTGCTTTGTCATCAGTATAAGCAATCCCTAACTTTATAACTTGCAATTGTCCCTTACCAATCTATCAATTCCTAAACATCCTCAATTGCAGCTAGTTAATACAAAGGATCTATTCTCATCCATTCAGCCTAAACCAATCTAACACTGCACCTTCAAAATGCAACAATCACTAATGATTTCTTGAAAAAATTCTCTCTAAAAAAAAACTATCTTAAATTCTTACAGTACAAAATAAAACCAAAATGCCTCTGGATCTTGAATTCCAGGGAAACAAAACACAAACATTTAACCACCAACAAACAATTATGCATACAAATCAGATCACAATGATTAAACTATAACCTCTCTCTCTCGCTCTCAGACACACACACACACACACAGAAACATTCTGCAAGCTACAGCTGCTGTCCCTCTCTCTGTTTCTTTCTCTCACAGACACATACACACATAGAACCTTGCTGCTAACAGCCAAGAACTCAGCCATAAATCAATCTCTGTCAGTCAGAGCCTTACTTAAATAGACCCTTTGTTCATTTCTAAAAGTCCTATTATCCTACAGGCTTATCTAAAACATTTAACAGTCTAGTAACACTATAACTATTTTCTGCTATTTTACTTTTAATCATCCACTAGCAATCTGCTGGCTTTCTAAACAGGTCTATCAGCGCTTCTAGTAAAACAGTTTCCCTTTATTTATTCTGCCTTATCTATCTATAGGGTCTTATAAAACAATTTCCACTTACTTATTCTGCCCTATCTATCTACAAGGTCTTATAAAACAATTTCCCCTTCTTTATTCTGCCCTATCTATCTGTAGGGTCTTATAAAACAATTTCCCTTTATTTATTCTGCCTCATCTATCTATACGGTCTTATAAAACAATTTCCCTTTATTTATTCTGCCTCATCTATCTATACGGTCTTATAAAACAATTTCCCCTTACTTATTCTGCCCTATCTATGTATAGGGTCTTATAAAACAATTTCCCCTTCTTTACTTTGCCCTATCTATCTATAGGGTCTTATATACACCACCGTGGATTTTTTACTCAGACAATTGCTACGTTCTGTTCTTACTCACCCCTTACCCCACTGCACAGTTTTCTTAACCAATTCTCCACGTCTTCTTCAGCAGCAATTTACCCCTCGCCTTTGGATCTTGGATCGCAGAGACCCTCCGGCAGGTTCCCGCACCTCTGAGTCCCCAAGGACCACTCCAAGACAACAGAATATGGTCCAAATTCACAGCAAAAATGCTAACCATTTTTTTGGTTGGGTACCCTTATTCTGTCAGTTTCGGGAGTGCCCCTGGTGGACCAAGAAGTGCCCTGTTACTGCTGTCCTCTGTCCAGGTGGGTCTCTGCACAACCCTGCTCACAGCACTAAATCTGTTGTGGAGAAAACATAGAGGCTTAATTCTAAAGGTAAAGTTGCCATTGTTCTTTGCTGCATTGTCTAAACTGAGATGTCACCTTTTTAAAAATAAAACCTTACATTATCTTGGGAATGTGCTGTGGAGAAAACAGAGAATCACCAGAGTAGCAGAGAGTTCCTCAAGAAGTAGGTCTTTTACTTGCAAACAAAAAACTGTGACACTGAAAAAGCAGAGTCTGTGGACTTTTATACCTTTTTTTTATCATGTTTCTGTTAGCTTATCAGCATGTCCAACTATATTAATCAAAGTACCTCACTCTAGCTACACAATAAACCAGTGATGTTAGTTCCCATTATCTCTTTCGTTGTACTTTCTACTTAATGTTATTCTAATGTCACGGTTAGATATTTATTGCTAACTCTGCTAGAGCGATCTTCCATTCCAGACTAATCTGTCATGATAGATATTTAGCTATTCCATCTATTACAATAGTCTTCTGTCTCAAGCTGACTCTACTAACTATTAATTAGATATTTTAATGTCATGTCCCAAACATTTATGGTTCCAATCCTGTCATAATAACATTTAACAGAGAAACTTGCTTTATTACTAGTGTTATCTCATCTCGCCATAGTGACCTTTCAGCCTTAACCTTACTCTGCTAATTGGTGTAAGAGCATTCCACTATTCTTATCCCATCCTGCCTTCCACAGGCCACAGATTGCCAGTGGTCTTCATACTTTAACCCTTCCCATGCTTTCATGCTCTTTATTTTCCATAAATGTAACTTAAAGGAAGTTCTGGGATTTACATATTAATGAACCAAAACCTGCAACCCACTCTAAAAGATGAATGACTTAACAGCAATCTAGGCCTGCTCAATATATCATTTCAGGTGCATGACACTGTGATCTTTTGCTATAAATTCTGTGTCTTATGATCTTGCCCACTAATTACCTGATGAAGGAGCAGCACTCCGAAAGCTAGTTCTTCTAAATAAACCGATTGGACTATAAACTAGTATTGTGTGATTTTTAACATGATTCTACAAGACCACAGGACTACTGTCTTATTAGAAAGAGACAACTGGTGGCAGTTTAACTTAAGGGATACCATGTCTCAGGTGAGGAGAGCGATTGAGAAAGCAAGTCCTTCACCGTAACCTCAGATGGTGCAGGTGTGGAACCCATGCTGTTGGTGTTACTGTGCGGTGCAAACCAGTTGTCCAGCCAACTGAACTAAATGACACGTCCTCCCTCTCCCCTCACCTCACCATTCTAAAGGACAAGTTAAGTGTTAACAATCTGTTTCTCCTTGCCGTAACTGTGACTTACTAAGAATTCTGAAAAGAGGACTTGCAAATTTTCATAGTGATCAAGCCTAGGCCAAAGATTTCAGTGTTCCACAAGGATGCTCGAATATTGAATAGGATATTCTCTTAAATGCAATTTTTAGAAGGAAATTTCAATCAGGATGAGCTAATGGAATTCTGCACCATTATGAATCTCAATGTGCATCACTACTACAAAACATAAAAAGTACTGTTATTCCATCTTGTGTTATACACTGTTTAAATAAGGTTTGTTTGAGGATGAAATTATGATTCCAGTGCAACATTTTATAAACCATTTATTTTTAATTGAACATCATACTTACAGAAATGGTACATCTTAAGTGAGGCTATTTCCAGGATTGAGCACCTGGCTATAATCAGACTGTTAAGTCAACAGTAATTAACTCAATAAATTCTTGCCACACCAAAGGAATGCTTTAGAACTGAAATAAAGCTGTGTCAGAAAATGTCAAACAAAAGAGTTTATCTGTAGAAAGGTAGCTCTCACTCTTCAGCTGATTTATCAACATATTGGTCATTCTGTTTCACCTCATTCTTGGCTGTCACTCATTATTTTATCTACCAGTTTTATCTACCAGTTAGGCAGCCCTTAGGATTTCTTTTCTGTACATTTCTGCAATTACACAAAGGGTACTGATTGAAGTACTGAAGCATAACATAAAGAATATATCATACATTTCTGACAGTATAAAGCTGTCTCATGCGTGATTTGCTGCTGCAAACAATTGCTTACATCTTTTTCAATGCAGTTTGGATATCACCAGCAATGATTAATTTCTAACTCTCAAATTCCTTTCCTTAGGTTTGAGACTATAAAACAACTCATGAGGTTTGATGCAACATATTCATCCCTTCTACAAAAAAAATAAGAATAATTTAATAACGTGTTTAAATCCTATAAATCCTAAAAAATCTATTAAGAATAATTTAATAAAGTATATTTAACTCCTATAATTTTTAATTAATCCATTTTAAGAAGTATCATAGCATTTCATTAATCTCACTAGTTTTGTCTCAATAAAAACATTTAATAACATTGAATCTTAATTGTGTTTCCACTAATTATTTTGAAAACCTAAATTAATTTCAATATCAACAAACATATGCACCTGTAGGAGGAATTGCAATTTAGGTGTAATTCATTTTTGTGAAATGCCTTGAAGTTTTAAAGTGACAAAGCAGCCTGCAAACATTATACAAATTAATCTTTTAGATTTGAGTTTCTGGTCATCAAGATACCTCTTATTAAATATTTAAAACTCCTTTATTAACTTACAGACATAGATCGCAAGAATCAAAATAAATGGTTCCTTTGTATTTAATATCAAAGATGAAATATCCTAAATCATTCACAAATTTAAAAAAATGTATTTATCACAGCTAGGTGATATTACTATTGCTTAGAATGTTTTGTAAAGCTTGGAAAGAGCCAAGATGTAAAGGAGGATGTAAAATCAAGTGGAATTTCTGCTCGCATTGGTTAGATTTTTCTAAGTGGTTACATTTTCTTGGCTTGCTATGTGTTCATGAACAGGTAAAGAGCTAACTTCATAACTGATGAAAAATTCTGCCTGTGCATGGACGTTCTTGCAAAGTCATTCAGCCTGAAAGCTAGAACTTTTGAGGTACTTATGGACCTGTCTCCCTCATTGTGTCGCTGCCTTAACTGTTCAGTATCTTCATTATCAGAGTTCGCTCATTTAGCATCGCCATCAGATTTCACTTTGTTCTCATCTGAGGTGAGTGCATCTCCACTTCTTCTATATTTTCATATCACAATTGAACTAGGATACACATGGTGCAGAAAAAAAATCATTATTCAAGAAACCTTTCAAGATGTGCACCAGAGTGCACTCCTAAATAGTCCAAGCAGCAGAGATGCAGCTTCAGAAGACAAATTGCCTGTTTAATGCTGGCCCTGGTAGAAGCATAGTCAGTATTATAATATTGTTCATTGTTAGTTTGAGGGATGTTAGGGGTCATCAGCCATTCCTCTGGGGTACTCTTTGTCAGCTATGTATTAAAATTGGGGATAGTTTTGGGGCAAAAATTTGAGCAACTTAGGAATTGAAGAGAATGTGTTAGCTCCCTCGATAGTGGGTGTAGACCTGCAGGAATTGTTGTAAAGATTAGAGTGGTGCTGACAAAGCACAGCAGGTCAGGCAGCATCTGAAGAGCAGGAAAACCAACATTTTGGGCAAAGCCCTTCATCAGGAATGATGAAGGGCTTTTCCCCGAAATGAAATTTTCCTACTTCTCAAATGCTACCTGACTTGCTGTGCTTTGCCAGCACCATTCTAATCTTGACTCTAATCTCTAAATCTGCAGTACCCACCTCTGCCCTGCAGGAATTGTTGCCTGTGATTTCAAATGAGCCAAACATGGAATGACTGAAACCCCTTTCTGTTAAGGAATCTGGATGGATGACACATGGCCATGCCAGTAAACTACCTAATATCTGTGAGAGCAGCTCACAGACCACAGCATGCTAAGTGACAGGCAGAGTACAGCATTGCATTCACAAAGCAATTGTAATTTTTTTTAGATTAGATTAGATTACTTACAGTGTGGAAACAGGCCCTTCGACCCAACAAGTCCACACCGACCCGCTGAAGAGCAACCCGTTCATTTAACCTTTTACCTAACACTACGGGCAATTTAGCCTGGCCAATTCACCTGACCTGCACATCTTTGGACTGTGGGAGGAAACCGGAGCACCCGGAGGAAACCCACGCAGACACGGGGAGAATGTGCAAACTCCACACAGACAGTTGCCTGAGGTGGGAATTGAACCCCCGTCTCTGGCACTGTGAGGTAGCAGTGCTAACCATTGTGCCATCGTGCTGCCCACTAAAAGGCATCTGGATGGGTATATGAATAGGAAGGATTTGGGCCGGGTGCTGGCAGGAGGGATATTTGGTCGGCATGGACGGGTTGGATCATTAGATTAGATCACTTACAGTGTGGAAACAGGCCCTTCGGCCCAACAAGTCCACACGTTTTGGATTTCAGTTGTCGTTGCAGGATTTGCTGATCCTGACATACTGCAGCCAATTAATGGTTCCAGATTAGCTACTGACCGATCACATTCCCGAACTTATTTCATATGATTCAAAATTTCTTGACATTTACTATTTTGTTCCTCCAGAGCAGCTCATTTTGAAGCTTCTGGTTTACTCCCTTGACTCTTATAATTCTATCAAAATTTTAGCCTTCTGCAGCTCCAGTATATTTTATTCTTCGAAGAACTATCCAACTGCTTCAACTTTTTTCTCAATTTTTGTTTTCTTTGAAGCTTAGGACAATTCCACTTGCTGTTTCAGTAGCTGTTTTGTTTCCTTAACATCCCGCTTGAGTTCTTTCAGTAGAGCATCATTGCTGGCAATTATTGTTGAAAGGATTATCTCATGAGTGATTTGCAGTTTTTCATTGTGTGCAGTGTGAATCCCCAGTGATTTTTACAGGTCTATCATTTTCAAAAGCATTGATTTGAACTCAAGCCAATGTTTTTGTTTTATGTGTGAGGTTCTCCAGATCTTTCTGTAAACTGGAAATCTTTTCAAGGGATTGATTATGCAGAGCTTGTAGTTCATCTTGCTTCCTTTCTTTCTCTTCCAGTCCTTAATCAATCTTTGTGAGCTGAGCTGAGATATCCCCTAAAACTTCATCATCTCAAAAATCTCTCAAGCATAGATTTATCTTAAGCTAATAGTTCTGCCTTTATCTCTCAAACTTTTGTTTTTCTCTCCAGAGAGAAAAGCTGAGATTTTGTCTCCACTAATTAGAGTCATAGAGATGTATAGCTTGGAAACAGACCCTTCGGTCCATCCCATCCATGCTGAACAGATATCCCAACCCAATCTAGTCCTACCTGTCAACACCCGGCCCATATCCCTCCAAACCCTTCCTATTCATATACCCATTCAAATGCCTCTTAAATGTAGCAATTGTACCAGCCTCCACCACATCCTCTGGCAGAGCATTCCATACACGTACTACCCTCTGTGTGAAAACATTGTCCCTTAGGGCTCTTTTATATCTTTCCCCTCTCACCCTAAACCCATGCCCTCTAGTTATGGGCTCCCTGACCCCAGGGAAAAGACTTTGTCTATTTACCCTATCCATGCCCCTCATAATTTTGTAAACCTCTATAAGGTCACCCCTCA
>NC_057723.1:48479843-48516219 GCF_004010195.1 Chiloscyllium plagiosum
TCTCATTTCTGAAGGCTTCCCATTTTCCAGCCTGTGAACATCTGCCCCCAATCAACTGTCGGATTTTTCTTGCCTAATATCATCAAAATTGGCCTTTCTCCAATTTAGATCTTCAACTTTTAGATCTGGTCTATCCTTTTCCATCACTATTTTAAATCTAATAGAATTATGGTCGCTGGCCCCAAAGTGCTCCCCCACTGACAACTCAGTCACCTGCTCTACCTTATTTCCCAAGAGTTGGTCAAGTTTTGCACCTTCTATAATAGCTCCATCCACATACTGAATCAAAAAATTTTCCTGTACACACTTAACAAATTCCTCTCCATCTAAAACCTTAACACTATGACAGTTCCAGTCTATGTTTGGAAAGTTAAAATCCCCTACCATAACCACCCTATTAATCTTATAGATAGCTGTGATCTGATTTCTGTTAAAACAGATAGACTCCAAGAATGAATGAGTTTTTGTTTACATTTGAAGAGTTTTCAAGTGAACAAGGTATTCAGACTATTTAATAACATTTTCTGATGGAAGATTCTGACTCCTTTTAAGGTTGTAGGAAACATCATAGCTTTGATAGAATCCTTTCAGTCTGAAGCAGTTCCACAGGACTTTTGTTGCCGAAGATTGATGTGTACACCACTAGCTCCTAAGAAAGGGAGAAGATAATTTAGATTTGTTAAAAAATGGATTATCTCAGAGTAAGATGTTTAGAAATAGTTCCAGACTAAGAATGTTTGAGTAAAACCGTGTAAGGGTTTGTCAAAGCTGAGAAAGGCTCCAAGAATCTGATTCTCTAGACTAGGAGTTGAAGCACAGTTAAAGTTATCTACAGAGGTGATAGAGAAGGAAATTTTCTCTGGTGTGAGTACTGTAAAGGAATGCTTTTGGTATGTCGAAACGAGTGTTTCTGGAACAATGGGATTATATTATACCTTTTTTTGAAACCCTCACAGGCATAATATGTGCAAATAACACAATTTTTTAGTTTAACCTTGGTGTGAAAATCAAATCTGCAATACTGTGGATTTCAGTGAGAGATCACCTTGCTAAATCCAAAATCAACTCTTGAAATGACCTATGAATTCTTTAGGTTTCTGCCAAAATGAAATGTCTTCCAGTTTATGAATATTGAAGTTTTATCTGACTCTGAATTTGTCTACTGATGTTATCTATATCTTATCAGGATCTTTTAACTCTTTAAATGTTAATCCAACAATTTAAATTTGTTTAGGTCTCAGTTTTTAATTCCTTATCACATTTTCAAACTTTTCCTTTTCTGCAAATGAACACCCTCGAATCTAAACACAATAGTTCTGAATACAATTTAAATATTTTAAATTCTGCTAGGAGGTCTGCTGTGTCCCAATTTATGCTAGGAGATTTTGTGGGCATTCTGGCAACATGGCTTTGACTTTCCTTGGCTTGCTATTGATCTACATACACCTTGATCATTCATTTCTCTCCAGTGAGTAAAACTGCTATATAGTCGGGATTTATCTGTCTCCCAGCAAGCCGTATTTTCAGCATACTCCAATATGGGAATTAACAAAGATATTAACGGTTATCTTATTCATGTTAGCATAATTCAATACTGTCAACAATGTAAGTTAACTTGCTTTCTAGTTTTTCAATTATTATAGGCTTCTTCAGTATGCAGTTTTCCACACAGTTCATGATGTTACTACAGCATGTTAATGATAGTGATCTGATAATCATTCATCAGGAATTGATTAAATCGATGGGTTAGCATAGTTAAAACAGTAAAACACATTGCAAGTCATAAGAGTGTAAGACTAGAGAAGTGGAAACAGGAGCTGACCATTTGGCCCTTTGCTTGCTCAACCATTTAATAGAAACTCTTCCTCATCTCAGTCTTAAATCAGCACCCCTTTATTCTGAGGCTTTGTCCTCTGACCCATGAAGGGAAACAAACTCTCAGCAAACACCTATCAAGCCCATACGAATTTTATATGGTTCCATGAGAATAAGCCTCATTTGTCTAAACCTAAATAGAGTCCCAGCATGTTTAGCCTTTGCTCAAAAGACATGCTCCATCCTGGGGATCATCCTACTGAAACTTCTCTGAATTGTCTCCAATGAAATTATAATCTTCCATAAATTAGGGGACCACGACTGTTCACAGAACTCCAGGTGTGGTCTCACCAATACCTTATACAATTGTAGTAAGACACCTTTACTCTTATACTCCAACCCTCTTGAAATAAGGGTCAACATTCCATTAGCTTTTCTGATTACCTGCTGCACCTGTATGCTAGCTTTTTGTCAAAAATCAAATGACACCAGGTTATAGCTGAAAATGTGTTGCTGGAAAAGCACAGCAGGTCAGGCAGCATCCAAGGAGCAGGAGAATCGACGTTTCGGGCATGAGCCCTTGTTCAGGAATGAAGGGCTCAGATTCCTGAAGAAGGGCTCATGCCCAAAATGTCGATTCTCCTGCTCCTTGGATGCTGCCTGACCTGCTGCGCTTTTCCAGCAACACATTTTCTGCTCTGATCTCCAGCATCTGCAGTCCTCACTTTCTCCTCGAAGAGATACCAGGTTATAGTCCAACAGGATTTTTTGAAATTGCAAGCTTTCAGAACTCTGCTCCTTCATCAGGCATGGAATGATGAGGAGGAGCTTTCTATGTTATGTGGACAAGTACCTCCCAAGTCCCTTTGTGTTGCAATTTTCTGTAGTTTTTCTTCATTTAAATAATACTTTTTTTTTGCATTTCCTTCCAAAATGAATGCTTTCACATTTGCCCACATTATACACATTTGCCAATTTTGTCTACTTACTTAACCTATTGATATCTCTCTTTAATTTGTTTGTACTGTCTCACAACTTGCCTTTCCATATATTTTTGTATGCCTGCAAATCTTGACGACAGTACATTCATTTCCTTCCTCCAAGCCAGAGGCAGGCATTACAGCGAACTAATTGGGTTCTGTGTGAGCAGCTTGCAGACTGAGAGCAGATGAACTGACATGGAGTGTCACAACATTGTAATGCATAGTGTATGGAGTCCTTATTCGTGAACTGTCTGAAAGGTAAGGTACACATTTAACATTTGGGAGGAGTCTGTTTGCCAGTAGGAGATCTTCATCGCCTTTATTCTGGAATGAGTGCTTTCCTTTTAGTTAAAAGGCCTTAACTAAGTACTTCACAACAGTAATTTTCAGGTTCTGTTTTGCGTGTTTACACTGTGGAGAAACACAAGCAAACAGATCTGGGGGCCTACCAGTGTATTGTCCGAGATGCTTTGTTTTGATGTTCAATTTGGAGAAAGATGTATGTCATCTGCAAGACATGAGTCAGGAGGGTGATGGAATATTCCCCAGTTGCTCAGATGAGTACAGCTCCAACAATACGTAAGAGGCTGGATGTCATACACAATAAAACAGACTGTTTGATTCCACAAACATCTACTCACTCCACCACTAATGCTCAATAGCAACCGCGTGTACTACCTTCAAGATGCACTGCACAAATTCAGCAAAACTCTTCAGACAGTGCCTCCAACCATATGACCATTTTCATCTCAAAGAACAAGGGCAGCAGTTACATGGGAACACCATCACTTTCAAGGTCCCCTCCAAACCACTCTCCATCCTAACTTGAGGTGGTGGTGCTGGAAAAACACATCGGTCCGGTAGCATCCAAGGCGCAGGAGAATCGATGTTTTGTGTATAAGCTCTTCATCAGGAAGGAAGCTTGTGGGTCGGAGCTGAGAGATAAATGGGAGGGGTTGAGTGGAGGTAGCTAGGAAAGCGATAGGTGGATGAAGTTGCTTTTTCCTTTCACCTACCAACCTAACTTGGAAACATATTAGCATTTCTTCAGTGTCTTTCGATCAATATCTTGAAATTCCCTTCCTAACGTCTTTGTGGGTCTACCTGCAGCACATAAATTACAGCAGTTCAAGAAGGCAGCTCACCACCACCTTCTCAAAAGCAACTAGAAATGGACAAGAAATTCTGGATAGCCAGCAATGTCCACATCCTTTAGTAAATTTAAAAGAAAGGTTTACATGCTTCCTTTGAGGAGAAAGTGAGGACTGCAGATGCTGGAGATCAGAGCAGAAAATGTGTTGCCGGAAAAGCGCAGCATATCAGGCAGCATCCAAGGAAAAGGAGAATCGACGTTTCGGGCATAAGCCCTTCTTCAGGAATGAGGGAAGTGTGACCAGCAGGCTAAATTAAAAGATAGGGAGGAGGGACTTGGGGGAGGGGCGTTGGAAATGCGGTAGGTGGAAGGAGGTCAAGGTGAGGGTGATAGGCCGGAGTGGGGTGGGGGTGGAGAGGTCAGGAAGAAGATTGCAGGTTAGGAAAACAGTGCTATCAAGAGCAGTTTTTTATTCCCATGTGTATATGATATATGAGTATCACTAGATTGTGCAATAGGCAATAAATGCTCTTTGTATAGATGACAGTGGGCCTTCACTCACTTGAAGACCAGACCAGGATGATGGATTTCCTTCCCTAAAGGACATTAGTGAAGTAAATTGATTTTTACAACAGAAATTTCATGGTCATCAAGGGTTTAGCTTTTAATTACACACTTTAGAAGTACTGTGAGTATGTTAACTATAACTGAGGGACGATACGCAGAAAAATAAGGCAAGGTAGAGATGCTGTGAGCATCCAGGTAGTCTCCAAGTGAGTGAGTGCTAAGAGAAGGTGCGAGCAGCCTTGAGATGCAAGCTGATCCAATTGTGAGCTCCTGTCCCTGCGTATAAAATGTCCTTGCAGCAGCATTACAGTGATGGTTATGGGGAGATGCTTTCTTCAAGTGCAATTGGCACCTTGCTGCTGCTTAGTGAGGATCTTGAAACAATGCTTGTGAAAAATATGAAAGATAGAGCGAGATGATTTCAACATTGAGATAGAGACTCGCCGCAAGTGTCACCAAATTCTGCCACATACCTCATCATAAGTCCTGTCACTCTGATTCCTATTAGATTCTGCCAATAATCTTTTGTTTTTGGACAATGGTGACTTTTTTAGGTGTGAATTTCCTTGTAGCGAAAGCCCAATTTTCTTTTTTTAACTGCAATATTTGCATATATGAACTGAATGCAATATGCTATAATAATGATAAAATATAGACGAATAATTTTGGAATTCCATTACTTGATTTTAATAGCTGGACCTTATATCATGAACTTAAGGTTTTTAAAAAAGGAGAAACAATGATTTGAAATTGCCTCAATAATCAGTGTCGCCATAGTTTATGAAACAAATGTTAAGTGATCAAAATTGTCTGAAGAAATCAACATCTTATCACCAAAACATTGAAATAATCAGGTGTGAAAAGGTCTTTTTTCTTTTGATATACACCTGTATGATAAGTTTCACATATTGGTGATAAAATATATCACCTGCAATTAACAAATTTGGAAACAATTAACTCAGATACAGAAATGTATAAAACAGCTTGTATTTCATGGGACTGCATTTGACAGAATAGGACAGATGAATTGGTAACTGCAGAACTGAAGACAGCTCTCTTTCTTAGCCTCTCAGGAAGGAATAGAGTCTCGTGGCAGAACCAATTTAAAAAAAGATCAGAACACTGAGAACATAAAGAAGAACAGATACTTGCAAATTAATAAGAGAAAATCAATCTGTTTCAATGATGTGAAAGGTTTCAGGTGTCTATCCCAAAGATACATATTAATATTTATGGGAAATGATGCCAATGTCAAAACCATTGGAAGCAGTTAGCTTATCTAATGTGGACTATGTAACATTGTGCCAATTTCTTGAGCACATCTCATGCAAGACACATCGAGGAATGATATTTGCACTCGCACCAGTGTTGATTTTGGTATATACTGCATGCTTTCCATTCCTTTTGGATATCAAAATATCACTTGGATGGAAATAATGACTTGAACTATTTTTTAAAACTTCATTAAATGGATGTGAGTGTTGCTGGCTGGGCCAGTATTTATTGACCATCTCTAGTTGCCTTTGAGAAAGTGATGGTGAATTGTCTTCTTGATCTGCTGCAGTCCTTGTTTTTTGATGGACTCCATATGATGTGTTAAGTTTACCACAAGTAATGTCTGACTGGGGTTTGTAAACTGTGACTTTGTGGTTACCCCTTGGCCTTTGTTAAATGCTTGCATACCATGGATAGAACATTGGAAATGTGTTTGGCATTATTCCTTGGTGGTCCCTTCTTTGCTGAAGGGCTTTGCTCCACATGCTGTGGAGCATTGTTTTGTAAATTGGCTTTCCCTGGGTAATTAGATTTCTTTTATATTTTAGCCCAGTGGTCTCTTGTAGAACGTGCTAAACACTGTCTTGTGAATGAGACAAGCCACACCTCATACAAGATTTGGATATTCCACTGAACCTGTTCATGATGGAAATCATTATTCCAGAGCCAAGTAATTGCAAATGCTACTCACCTGGTACAATTGCTTTGAATTTGCATCAATCTTTTGCAGTGCATCAATGTTGCATTCATGATGTTTGTCCAGAAGGGTCTCTTGCAATGTTTTGATGGATCGAAAGGCAATAACCATTTTCATAAACCTTCCAGCTAAGTTAATCACATTTCGTACTTTTGCATTGACACTTGCCTACATTTTGGTCAATTGTTTTGCCTGGCTGCTTGACGTGGACTCAAGCTTCTGTTTGAACCTCGGTTGTGAGTAAGATCCTGGAATCCATTGTGAAGGATGAGGTTTCTAAATATTTGGAAGCATATGGTAAAATCGGGCAAAGTCAGTATAGTTTCATCAAGGGGAGGTCATGCCTGACTAAACTTCTACAATTCTTTGAGGGAGTAACAAGCAGGTTAGACCAAGGACCAATGGATGTTATCTGTATGGCCTTCAAGAAGGGTGCTGCACAGGAGACTGCTGGGTAAGATAAGGGCTCAAGGTACTAACAATGTTAGAAGCTTGGCTGACTGGCAGACCATGGCAACATGACGCCTGGAGGAAGAGCGCCTCATCTTCTGCCTAGGAATCCTCCAACCACAAGGGATGAATGCAGAGTTCTCCAGCTTTCTCATTTCCCCTCCCCCCACCTTTTCTAAGTCCCAACCCTCAGACTCAGCACCACCTTCTTGACCTGCAATCTTCTTCCCGACCTCTCCGCCCCCACCCTCACTCCGGCCTATCACCCTCACCTTGACGTCCTTCCATCTATCGCATTTCCAACGCCCGTCCCCCAAGTCCCTCCTCCCTACCTTTTATCTCAGCCTGCTTCAGGAATGATCCTCATTCCTGAAGAAGGGCTTATACCCGAAATGTCGATTCTCCTGTTCCTTGGATGCTGCCTGACCTGCTACGCTTTTCCAGCAACACATTTTCAGCTCATGTTTCCTATGAGTCATTCAGACTTTCCACTTTCATCTACAATTCACTTGTTCCCTATCACTATAGATCCTGATATTCCTCTGTTCTTCTTGCATCTCTGAATGTAACTAATAGTTCTTTCACTATTTCGCTGGATCTTCCCCAGATCCCATTCCCATTCAGATCCTTATGTCCAGCCTCTCACACACAAAGAGGTCCACCGCTCTTTATCCCTGACCTTTAATGGTCCCATTGTATTCCCCACTCTAAACATGCAGCTCAAACCCTTCACTGTTCCCACTGAGCCATGACTGTCACTATCTCAGTTTCTATATCCCAGTTTCCTTGTCCATTATCCCTCAAATGCCATCCACAACCCCTACATTGTATCTATGCGTTTCCTTTCCAAACCAGCCCACCTTTCTCTACATAGAGTCTTAGAGTCATAGATGTGTACAGCACAGAAACAGTCCCTTTGGTCCAAATTGTCCATGCTGACCAGATATCCCAAATGAATCTAATCCCACCTGCCACCACCTGGCCCATATCCCTCCAAACTCTTCCTATTCATATACCCAGCCAGATGCCTTTAAAATGTTGAAATTGTATTAGCCTCCACCACTTCCACTGACACCTCATTCCATACATGTACCAACCTCTGCATGAAAAAGCTGCCCCTTAGGTCCCTTTTAAATCTTTGCCCTCTCAGCCTAAATCTATGCCCTCTAGTTCTGAACTCCCCCACCCCAGAGAAAAGACACTGTTTATCTACCCTATCCACATCCTTCATGATTTTATAAACGTCTATAAGGTCACCCCTCAGCCCCCGACGCTCCAGGGAAAACATCTCTCCCTATAGCTCAAATCCTCCAACCCTGGTAATATCCTTGTAAATCTTTTCTGAACCCTTTCAAATTTCACAACATCTTTCCGATAAGAAGGAGACCAGAATTGCACGCAGTATTCCAACAGTGACCTAACCAATGTCCTGTACAGCCGCAACATCTATACTCCCAACGTCTATACTCAGTAATCCGACCAATAAAGGAAAGCATACCAAATGCCTTTTTCACTATCTTATATACCTGTGACTCCACTTTCAAGGAGCTATGAACCTGCACTTCAAGGTCTCTTTGTTCAGCAACACTCCGCGGGACCTTACCATTAAGTGTGTAAGTCCTGAAAATCTTTTCTGTAAATTTCCACTTTTTGGTTAATCCCTGATTTACCTTCCCTTCAAGCTGAGATCGGCTAACCTACTCTGGTTGAATTTGCAGAAGTCAACCAGTGTGGCTATTTAACTTGGACAGGATAATGGGCTCATCCAGACATTAACTCCGGCCACGTTAGCAATTAACCACAAGAAGGCAGACTGCACATGACAGAGATTTCTGCTGACCAATTGACATTCAAGATTCAGCACTTACACTATAAGAGCTATCACAAAGAAACATTTTTTGAAGAAGAAGTTAAATTAGTGAAGAAAGTTTCACTCACTTGAGCTTGAATAATAGAGTCCACTTGGCTCCGCACATACCTACAGGTAGTGCAGTTTGTTAACACAAGTGTTTCTTATTTTTGGCTGATGGCCCTGTGAGTGTAATTTCAGCAAGTTGGGTTGTTAATGTGCATTCATGGCTTAAAAATGTGTTGCTGGAAAAGCGCAGCAGGTCAGGCAGCATCAAACGAACAGGAGAATCAACGTTTCGGGCATAAGCTCTTCTTCAGAAGAAGGGCTTATGCCCAAAATGTCGATTCTCCTGTTCCTTTGATGCTGCCTGACTTGCTGCGCTTTTCCAGCAACACATTTTTAAGCTGTGATCTCCAGCATCTGCAGTCCTCATTTTCTCCTAATGTGCATTCATGACATGGTAATCAATGCAAAATAACAATGGAAGTTGAAAACTTTGACCCACCTAAAGGTTTGAGAGCTTAATTTCAAAAAGTCGAGCCCACCACCAGGAAACTGAATTTTTGCCTCCTACTGAGTTGAATTCCCTTACCCACCATTCAGACATCCATGGAAAATTCCTCCCATTGATCCTTGGTGTTTGCTCTTGTTTATGACATCCCTTAACGTGGCCACACTCTCCAAGGCAGTTTGCAGGATCTTTATCTTTTAAAATTACAGTGCACAGCTGCAAGCAGATATCTGCAGATTTGTAGCACAGTCCTTTGTAGGCCTTCCAATACTTGGATTAACTTCTTTTGTGAAACAAGCAATTTGCATGCTTTAAATTTTCGTCTCTGTCCTGCCTGGTGGAGCTGATAGAGGTCCTCGTCCTCCATTGAACTGTTTTCTGATTGCTGGGAGCAGAGATGCTCTTCAAATGCAAAGTAGAGTTTTCTTCTGACTGGAGCGATTTCTTCTTCCATACAGGTGAGATGAAGAACTCCTCCTAACCCTGCAGCAATAAAGGTTGCAAGTTGGTAATTAGCTTTTGGAGTGGTAGTGGAAATATGTGGAGTTTCTGCTTGTCGAGCATTTTCTGAGCACTGGAAAAGAAGCAAGGTGAAATCAAGTTAGGGAGGTGATAAATTGAAACCCTGCCGTGTGGAATGTAAGGTGCAAAGGCATCCTGAGAGGATGTGTTTGCGTTGCAAGTGTTTGTGTGAAGACAGCAAAGAGAGTGTGTTCAAAATGATGAAAATAAGTTTTTAATCTGCTCTTTTGATTGAATGTTGCAGTATATTATGGAGAAGAAGGATATATTGTGTGTAACAGGATAAGAATGAAATTAGTATTGAAAGATGTGAGTAAACAAAAAGATGAAGGTATTTATTTAGCTTGGCTGTTCTCACAGGTTCAGTAAACTATGCTTCTACATTTAACTCGAATGCTGATAATTCTGATGCTGATACTCAGCCATTAATTCTCTGTGCTGCCTCAGCCAAGTACTGCTCATTTTTAAACACAAATAGACAATAATGGTCAAGGAATAATTATATGCCATGACCTGCTCCACTATGATTCCCAAAGATTGCCTGAACTGAAGGCAACTAAAATACATGTGGAGAGTCCTTGGCACTGATCCAGCTCCCTCAGAGCCAGCTCTCAGAGTGGATAGGATGTCTGACACTCCTGTGCATATCTGTAAGTCAGGGCTCCATGATTCAACCAGATTATCAGCCCCAATCAGAGAACTCATATTCTATGAGGACTAACTAGCTGACTTTGTTATAATCACTACCTCCCTCCCCTTCTGAGTCTTGAGGTCATAGACCAACTATTTTTGTTGTAGCTCCTCCTGAAGCATTTCAGCACTGGATCAGGGTCCTCCAACATTGCTTCAGATACAGGCAGCTTGTAGGGCAAATTAACTCACATCTTGTACCCAGAGTGTCTCAGAAGAAATTCATTCTCTTCTTCAGTTGGCAAAGGCATCAAGGCAGCAATATATGCTGTGTCCATCTCAGATTCTGAGGTATCATCAATGCTTGATGGAGCGGGAGAACCCATGGGTTTTGAAACAGTTCGAAAGGCAGTCCAGAAGATGGGCATGTTTTGCTCTTGCACCATTTGTGACTTTGCAGCTTTCATATGGTTCATGTACTTGTTCATGACCATAGCACTTATCTGAGTTTTATACGTCACTGGACCTCACCTCATGTCAACCATGCCTCTTACCCATGCAGGGCCATTCCTGTGGTTCCTACACCAAACTTTGTTCCCTGAAGTAAACTGTCTCTCTTGCTTAGTGGAGTCTTTTGTCAGACATTTGCATTCCTGACTCCATTTCACGCTCCTCTGCAGGTCTGGGAAGAAAAGATTTAACCTGGTGCAGGATTTTCTTCCCATTTGGAACTCCGCTAGAGCTATCCCTGAGGTTGCATGAGGGGTAGTCCAATAATCAAATGAGAACCGGCACTGTTTGATATGTAGTGAAGCTGTGGGCTATTTCTTTAAACTTACCTTCAAAGTTTGGACTGCTCTTTCTGCCAGACCATTGGGTGATGGATCGTAAAGAGCTGTTCTTATGTGATGAATACCATTCAACTTTAGAAAATACTCAAATTCCCTGCTAGTAAATGATGGCCTGTTATCTGTGGCCAACACTTCCGTGAGTCCATGTACTGCAAAAGATGCATGCAGTTTTTCTAATGTTCTCCCATTGCTTGACTCTATGCATATCCAGCCATTTGAGTGGGTGTTCACAATGACTAAGAACATTGAGCTCATGAAAGGACCTGCACAATCAAAGTTCTACTGAGTCCAGGGTATACCTGTCGTTCTCATGGATGTGGGGGAGCTGCTGGAGGTAATTTTTATTCTTGTTTGGCACTCTGGGCACTGTTCCACCAACACAGCTATGTCTGCATCAAATCTTGGCCACTAGTCATAACTTCTCACCAACATCTTCATTTTGGAAACCCTTGGATGACTCTGATGGAGTTCAGCCAGTATCTGGCAGCGACTTTTACTTGGGATAATCACTCTTGCTCCCCATAATCATAAGCTGTCCTCTGATGTGATCTGGTCTCTCCGACTTCAAAAAGGTTTCAGTTTTGGTTGTGACAATTCTTCTGTTTTCCCCTATCACCACCAGGTGTTTGTTTTGCCAGGACTCGATCTTTCTGCATCCATATTGTCAGGTGTGATTGGAAATGTATCCAGAAAATCTAAAACCATTACAGATTCTTCCAATGGCGGTACCATAGCTACCCAGTGGGAGGCAGCTCAATGCATCTGCATTTGCTATTTGGCCTCCTGTACAGTGTTCCAATTTGTAATTGTACGAATTTAGAATTAAAGCCCACCACTGAATTCAGCCTGAAGCCATAGGCAGTACAGTCTTATCCTCTTTAAGTAGGGGTTTGAAGTCCATTATTATTACAAATTTATATCAGTAAAGGTATTTGTGGAATTTCCTGACTCCAAATATGACCATCAAATCTTTCTTCCCTATCTGGCGTATTTATGGTCTAGATTACTCAAAGTCCTGGATGCACATACAGCGAGGCATTCCTCACCATTGGGCCACCTATGAGCTAATGATGAGTCCCGAGTCCCGAGTACAGGGAGGTATTGCATGTCAGTACTCGATCTCGCTTGGGATCATAATGTGCCAACACCTTCGAGGATGATAGTCATTTCTTCACTTCCCTGAAAACTATGGCTTGGTTATGTGACCATTTGCAAAGCTGACCTATTTTTACGAGTTGATGCAAAGATGCCAGGATGGAGGTCAAGTTATGTATGAACTTTCCGTAATAATTCACTAGCCCAAGGAAAGACATAAGCTCCGGTACAAATATGGGAGCTGGGGCACCTTTGATCACGCTAATTTTCTCTTTCCGCAGGCTTCTTATTCGGTAGCACACGTAGTTCACTTGGGGTGCATGTAACACACATTTTCCCCTTCTAAAACACACCACCTGACTGGGATAAACATCTGAGAACTCTGTCCACCTTCTCTAAGTGCACCATAATGGTCTTCTCTGTTATTAGCACATCATCTAGATAAACTGGAAGCTGGGGTAGAATTTGTAAAATACTCCCCATCATCTGCTGAAAAATGACACAGGCTGACAATACCCCAAATACCCTCTGGGTATTAACTGTAGCATACTTCTGGGAATCCTTATCTAACTGTAATTACAAATACACATGGGTCATGTACAGCTTAGTGAAGGAAACACCCCCAGCCAGCTATGCATATAAATCCTCTCTGCGAGGGATTGGGTGTTTATCCAACTGCAAAAAGTGGTTTACCATTTGTTTAAATCGCTACAAAGGCGAACCGACCCATCAGATTTCACAATCAGTATGACTAGTTTGATGATTCCTTTGATTGCCAGTTTTCTGATTTCGCTCTATTGCCGGTAAAGCAAATGACACAGGGTGGGCCTTGCAGAATCATGAATCCTTCCTGGTTAACATGCAAGGTGGCCTTGGCTCCTTTTGATAGTCTCTAGAGCTTCTTGAAAAATGTCTGGATATTTAATTAGGACTTCACTCAGGCAGCCATTTTCTAATTGAAAAATGTTAAACCAATCAAGGTGAATCTTTTCCAACTAATTTAGTCCCATCACGCTTGGGCCTGAGTCTTTTACAGCAATCAGTGGAAGCTGAACCAGCTGCTTCTCATAACAGACCGGAACCAAAATTGTGCCCTTAATCTGCAAAAGTTCCCCGGTGTAGGTTTTCAGTCGAGCAGAGGTCTTGTACAAAAATAAGGGTTGGTTTCCAGAGTGAATTTTATTAAAGACTGGTCCTGTGATCACTGAAACAGTCGAGCTGATATCGATCGCCATTAGAACTGAGCGACTATTTAAACAGACATTTATTTTGATTGGTTCTGATTTGGATGTTGCTAAGCAATTTAACTGTTCCAAAATAGATGTAGGTGGACTTTCCAGTGTGTGCACTCTCCTGGATACTGGCCTATGAGTTCTCTTATCCAGTTTAGGTCTAGTGGGGTTCTTTTGCTATCTCAAGTCCACAAATTGGCAGCAACTACAATGGCTTGCCGGTCTGGATCCTAAAGAAAATTTTAACCATTTGGCTGAAGTTTGGTTTTGTTTTGGGATTTTGTTATGGGCTGATCGAGATTGCCCCTCTTCAGGATAGATCCTGAGTGAGGCTATGTATTTGCCTTCACTCAAGTGGTATTCCCCCTAACTCATTCGGACTGGCGAGGGTGTCCACTTCCATCCACATACTCTGTAGCACAAATGTTCTACTTGCCACATTTTCCAATGATAAAGCCAGTTGTAGTGCATGTTTGAAGTCCAGTTGGGCTTCAGCTGTTAGGCACTTTTGTATGGTTACATCATTAATCCCACATACCAAACCATCTCTCAGCACCTCATTAAGGGTTAAATTAAAGTTACAAGCATACCCCAGTCATCTTAATCTAGTCAAAACTCCCGATATGGAATCCCCTCGTTCTCGAATTGCAGAGTAACACCTATCTCAGAATTAGAGGAGACTTGGAGTCATTATATTCCTTAACTAAATCCATCAATTATAGCGTCAATCCACTACCTGTAAGTAATCTAATTTATAATTACAGAATTTCTTTTCTAAATGTAGGAAACTAATTTTTAACTGGAGCTAGATAGATCAATTAGTTCCTTAGTATAATAAAAAGTTCAAAATCTTTCAAAATATATCTGTGTCTTTGCACCCAAAAATTCCACATCATATTTTGGATCTTCTGCAAAATGATGGCAAATGAGCAAGTTAGCACAAAATGCTAATGATTAATCCGATATGTGAGTGCTGCCAGGTTAATGTGGTGACAATTTCCAACACAGTGCTTTTAAAATTGACATAAAAGATCACAGAATCTCAAGTTGTGATGAATGTAATATTTATTTCATATTCTGTGATTCCTTTGTGACGTATATATGAAAAATGTGCCACAAAGAAAACTGAAAGCAAATGGAATCTCCAGGTCATTTTCTCCATTTAATTGCTTTCATAAACAAAATCATCAAAATGCTCCATGCAATTGTACCTAATCAATGAAATTAAGGACGTAGATGAAATTTCCGACACCGTAACATGTCCTCAAGGTAAACTGTCTCAGAATGTGTAAAATTACTCCTGTGTCATTATTGATTCCAGAAAAAAAAACATACACTTGAGGTTTTGTCTCAATATTTTATTACTTTGCTTTCTTAAATTCATCTGGCAACTTGAATGTCATCAAGTATTTTGTTTTGCTGCTGGAGGTTACAAATTCCTACTCTGATCATGCTGTCACAGTAATAAAATTTATGAGCTAATATATACCAAAGTCTTTTAATGCTTTATTCATTCGCCAGGTCTCTGTAAACTGAATCCAATTCAAATCTGTTTTTTTAATGGATTGCCAATGTGTTTGTTAAAATTATGTATAGACTTTCTGGAAAACTAAAATAACTTTAGTTCATTCTTGAAACAGGTTACATATTGATTGGGAAAAATATGAAATTGTTCAAAGCAAATCAACCAAAGCTGAACAGGTACAAGCTTTGATTCATAAATTAAAACTGTTGTCAGTTTTAATGAAAGGTTGCCCTTTAAGGGACGAGAATTAAAAATACCAGAAGTGTGAAATTTTATCATCATCTTGGCCGTTGTACTGAGCATGCTGCTAGGTTACAGCTGTGAGCCAAATCTTAGCAGCATTGCATTTATGATGCAGACATCAAGGAATTAGTTCAAAAATTGCAGAATTATTTTCTTAAACCACACCTCATTTCAAATGTTCTACTTATTACCCAATATCAGTCAAAGCACCCATCACAAAGCAGCAGCTTTTTTTACATTGTGTGTGGTTTTATTATCCACTAACTTGGTGTAGACCAGATGTCAATCTTTACTAACCAATTTTATTCTGCTGGTATTGATCTATTTCCTCCTATTTTTATCTTCTACTCATTCCTTTGTTGCAGTCTGCATTAAATTTTAAGATTGTTTTCTATAATTTCTCATCTCCATTGCTTGAGCTTTTTAAAAATTATTAAATGTATCTTGTGCTTTCTATTCTGCAATTTATGCTTTGAACCTGCAGAAAGGAAGAATATAGACTTGTAAAGGATTACAATGCTCATATTTCACTTTAGGTTACCATAAGCCTTGTTTCCACATAAAAGTTTTGTTTGAAACGTAATCGGATTTCAAGAGGGTGTGAGATAAACCAGGGAATTACGGTCCAGTGAGTCTCACATCTGTGGTAGGGAAACTCCTGGAGAAAATTCTGAAGGAGAGAATTAATCTCCACTTGAAGAGTAAAGGTTTGATCAGGGATAGTCAACATTGTTTAACAGATTTGATTAAATTTTTCAAAGAGGTGGGAAATCAATCAATTAATGAGGATAGTGCAATTGATACAGTTTGTATGGACTTCAGCAAAGCTTTTGACAATAAGGGAAACCTTCAAAGAAGATAAATGCACATGAGATCCAGGGTAGCTTGGCAAATTGGAAATAAAATTGGCTTAATGGTAGGAGATAGAGAATGCTGGTAGAAAGCTGTTCATGTGATTGGAGTCCAGTGTGCAGTGACGTGCCTTAGCGATCAGTGCTGGGTCCCTTACAGTTTGAGATATGTATAAAGGATATAATAGAAAATGTGGGAGGGATAATAAGTAAGATTGTGAATGACACAAAGATTGGCTGGGTGGTTGACAATTAGGAAATAGCTCTTTGGAGGAAATAGACAGATTGATCAGAGATGCAGGTCAGTGGCAAATGGAATATAACCCTGATAAATGTGCTGTGATGCACTTTCGAAGAAGTAACAAAAGAAGCAGTACTCAATGAATGACAGGCCATGAGGAAGCTCAGAGAGACAATCTTAGAGAATCTATCCACTGGTCTCAAAAGGTGATAGGGCAAGTTAAGAAGGCAAGCAGGACACTTGACTTTATCAGTTGTGGTTCTGATAATAAGAGCTGGGAGGTCTTGTTGGAACTACCCAGGACTTTGCTTCAGTCACTGCTAAAGTATTGTGTGCAGTTCTGGTTACCACATGATAGGAAGCTTGTTACTAGAGGGCGTGCAGAAGAGATTCACCAGGATGTTGCCTAGGTTGGAGCATTTCAGACATGAGGATAGTCTAGATAAGCTCGAGTTGTTTTCTTTACAGCAGCCAAGTGCTGGGAAGTCAGACTAGTGTAGTGTTAGAGGAGTTTAGTCAGTGCCTGAAGGGCCTTTACTTCATTGCATGATTCTATTATTCTATGTTTATGCATATAGTCTTCAAATACATTTCAACAATATTGATATTGAACAATTAATGGCCCTCAATGTAACTTGCAAAATGTGCTGTGGAAGCAGGCCCTTCGGCCCAACAAGTCCACACCGACCCGCCGAAGCGCAACCCACCTAATTACCCTACATTTACCCCTTTACCTAACACTACGGGCAATTTTGCATGGCCAATGCACCTGACCTGCACATCTTTGGAGTGTGGGAGGAAACCGGAGCAAACCCACGCAGACACGGGGAGAATGTGCAAACTACACACAGTCAGTCGCCTGAGTCGGGAATTGAACCCGGATCTCTGGCGCTGTGAGGCAGCAGTGCTAACCACTGTGCCACCATGCCGCCGCACTGTGCCACCGTGCCACATATAAAAATGAAATGAATAAATCCAGAATAGATATACAGGAGATCTTCAATTTACAAAGTTCAACCTATGAATGTTTGTACTTATGTACGACATCATGTATAGGGGTTCAATTGTAAATATCCAATATATGAACATTTCATGCACTTACAAATGGCTGCTTCATATTATCCTACATTGTGTTCTGATTTATGTACAAATCAACTTGCAGATGGACTTAGGAACAAAACCCATTCATAACCTGGGGACTGCATGTGTTTCTTTAGAAAATAGATTTTTCCATAGAATGTCATGTAGTGATTGCACTACGGGGTAATAAAACTGTTAACATGTGGCGTCCTGATGCTATTTATTTTGAGAAGGTCCATCAGATACACATGCAATTTGCTGAGTGCAGGTATAAACCTTCGGTCTGTAGTGAGACATGATTAAAGCTTTGATCCTGTCACTATTTGATATACAGTTCACACAAATACTGAAATGAGACTTTACCTCCATATCAAAATGTTAAATACATGAATTTCCCTGTTACACCAGTTCAGCTAGTAGATGAACCGACATCAGAGATTGCCTGAGTTAAAATCAGAAGTTACTGATAAAAAGTGAACACTTTTTTTCAATTTGAAAGGTCAAGAATTTAAATGTAAGTTGCAACTCCAATTGGATGTTACTGTCATAGCATGCAAATATTACAAAGTATAGCCATGCAAAAAATGGGAGAAACGCGCACAATCTGGGAATGGAGAACTAGAAATCACAAATCTAGTCATTTGAAACAGGTAAGCAATGGAGAATTTAAAGAAATGAATGATTCTGGTCTAATGTAGAAAAGTTCCCTTTCAAATAGGGAAAGGGGAAAACTTCAATTACTGCTTTAAATGGCAGGAATCTTCCAATCCAGCTGCAAACAGTGTGAATAACCTTCAGAACAGAAGCAAATTGCAGGAGAACCACCATTGTTGTAAACTAAAAGTCTTTAAAGAGGATAAAATACCTGAGCATATTAGGAGGATATGGCATCAGAAGAAGCATTGCTGGAAAGATTTGATTTTGGAGGTGGGCCCAACAGATCACAAAATAGTGTCCTGAGAAAATAATTCTTGAGATATATAATAGCCTCTAAACTGAATATTAATTCACAAGATTCCTCACCCAAAGGTGAAAGTAGCAACTGACCAAAGATGTTGTGATAACTTTTGGCAATTATTTCAACCTCAGTATGAATGCCTTTTTTGGAAGAGTTAGTAGAAGTATACAGCTCCCAGATGGAGCCATTATAAAGTTCATTAATAGTTTCTACATCTAATGGAGAGATGCAACTCTGGAGGTTTAGAAGTCAGAATTCATAATAAAACAAATTCTCATAGGAATTATTAATGTTTTTTGTTAGATTTCATGTAGTCTAAAACACAAATGCTGAAATGTGACTTCACTTCCACATCGATATGCTAAATATACAAATTTCCCTGTTACACCAATTCAGCCAGTAAATTAAAGCACACTTAACTCAAGAGAAAGCCAATCAGATGGTGAATATATCAGAGGTCCAGAAGAAAAGAACAAAGTCCTCCAGTTCAGAAGAGAACCAAGAAAAAAAACAAAACTTGTGTGAGGGGTGTCACAAATGGGTCTTAAAGAGTCTGGTAATCTTGAGTGCAATCAGCACACCCACTATGATTGCATCGTGAATACTGGGTGCAAGACAAACGTATGAAATTGTAGGAAATCTACATGTAAATTGCTGCAGAGAAACAATAAACCACATGGTGTTATCTTCTCATTAGACCAGAGGTTACTTTTTTCACACCCTCACACATCAGCCCCTACAGAATCCATATATGGCAAGCCATGCACACAAAAGCCTCCTCTTTGGAAAGTAGGAGTGGCAGCTGATGCACTGTTCAAATGGTTGAGTTATATTATGGAAATGTCACAACATTAAATTTTGCAGAATGGCTGCAAGTTTTTGTGCTGATATATACTGACTACAAGAGAAACATGTGAGAACTTGAATTTCTTTTCTAAATATGAATCAATAGTTGCAGACTTACATAAACTCAACTGAATGATCACTAAAATCACAATGTCTACATATCAATAGAATTATTATTCCTATTAAAGAGATACATTATTCATTGCACAAAAGTTTATTAAGCTCACAACCTTGGTGGCAGTTGCTGCTTTCTTTGTCCAACTATCAGAAATACAATCCTTCGCATTAATTATATATCAAAGCATGATAGAGGGAGAGTTCACTTTAGCCTCTCATTCATTCCTATCATTAAATGTATCACAGCACTGTGTCCTTCTCCACTCAAACCTTTTATAGTTTAATATTTACAGGAGCATTTATCATTGTGTTGTGAGAATGTGTCCTTTCTCTTATTAAATACTTACAAGCACTGCGACAGATCAGCAGTTTTTAAAGTTCAGGACAAAGAGTGGCTCAAATGGTATGTTTTTGTAAGGCCACAGCAAAGGTAATGTATTCACTGCAGGTCAATGGTCAGTGAGTAGTTCACATCTGATATACTTAGAGTGCATCAGACCGAGTAGACGCAAACACAATTTCACCTTGCCTGTCAAAAGCTAGAAATAATTATCAAATAAATACATAGATAATTCTATAACTATCATATTAGTTACATATGAATTTCAAACAGTTTCATACGGATCTCTGCATTAGATCTGACAATAACACGGTAGGAATTTATAGCCCTGCACGTATTGCGAATCTATATTGAAAACTGGTGCTCTGTTTTGTCAAGTTAAATGAGATAGGAATTGTGAAAGTATAGAGCAAAGTCACGAAACTAACAGAACCAAAATTCCTAAATTTAAGAATATTGATGTTTATTTGCAAACCTGCCTAAAAACTATGACATAGACAATGATTAAATGAATTGCACAGACGATGTTACATGCACACCTTTGTCAGCAAATGAAGGCACAGAGTATCATAACACTACATCCTAAAATTTTCTCCAGAAATGTCTGAATGATAAGAACAACATGGTTTGGGCCCTGAGTAGGGGACATTAGCATAATTAATTCACCCAACATTATTACGTTGATGAGCAGTGTATGTAGAACCAATAGCTACTAACTCAGCAGCTTTTCTAACATTCATAAATTGCACAAAATAAGTTTCTCCACCAAGGATTTTTCTCTTTAATTTTTGTGAAGGCTGTGTTTACATTATGCACTTTTGGGGCACTCTTAGCAGCAGGTATTAGAGATTATTTATGTCCAATTTTTACTTATTACTCTTTTTTTTAAACCATCTACTTTTATGCTGTCAGCATATTGCAAATTAAAGGTGGTGACTTAAATCAATCATGATCACTTAGTTTCACTGTTCATACTAACGTTTTCAAGACAACTTTTGGTTTCAGGAATTAAAGCACTAAATATAAGATGGAAGTCTGGTTATGAAATTTGTAAACAATCCTATTGTCAAAGCAGACCAAACATGCCTTGGCAAACTGGAGTGAAAAGGTAATCTGTGTTTACTTAATAAAGTCAGAATAGAAGAGAAAGAGAACTATGAGGCTATTTAGCTTAATTACTGGAGATAGGGATTTTCTCTCCTGAGTCAGGTGTGTGTATTTGGGAATATTTCTGACCCACCCCAAAATTAATTCAGGAAAATCTTCCCTCAACAATGGGATGTTTGGTCTGAGTGAGGGTGTGATTGGGAACTTGACAGAGTCAGGCTGACTAACCTTGGAAGTAGTGCAGATGCAGAGTTGGGTATGTGTTACAAGATTCAGTCACGTTTTAACAAGGCAACCAGTAAAGTGATCCACCTGTGAAGCATCAAGTGGATGTCAGTGTTGCTGTCACTTGGAGGTGTCAATCAGCTGCCAGATGAGTACTAACTAATAGTTGACCAACTGATTGCTGACACTGGAACTGATGGCCAATCATGGGTTTAGAAAATGTAGCTTTTCTTGCTGCCTGTTCTATATGGAGCATACTCAACCAAGTTAAGGCTGGAAAATCAGCTTCACAAGACGCAGTTATGGAGATGGCAGCACCAGAGGTCCATAATATACTGTGTTGATTCAGGATCACATACTACCTCAGGGATGATGGATGCTCTCTACATTTCTCACAATCTTTTCTCTTTTCACCTACCTTCTTTCCATTCACCTTTCAGGGTGTAACAACACAGGTGAGCATTGACCACAGCTCTCCCAGATGGACTCTGTCATGACAGAACAATGTCACTCAGAATGAGCTGGCCAGCAGGGTAGTTTGGGGTTAGGAAAACTTGACTTCTGACAGTGCCAGGGATCAAAGCCATGCTACCCGATATTCATCTAACTCTAATTTCATCCCCACATTTCCAACATCTGGCATTGACTAGGTGGAGAACTCGTTTATGCATCTAAGCAGAAACCATGTTGTGAGAACATTCAAAACTGAAAATCTTACCTGATTTTTCTTTCTCAACTTCTCATATCAGAATATCCAAGGGTCAGGAAGGGATGTGTCCTGCTTGAGTATTGTGTACAGTTCTGGTCGCCCTGTTATAGGAAGGATATTATTAAATTGGAAAGGGTATAGAAAAGGTTTACCAGGATGTTGTTAAGATTGGAGGGTTTGAGTTATAAGGAGAGGCTGTTTTGTTTTTCACTCGAGTGTAGGAGGTTGAGGAGTGATCTTATAGAGGTGTATAAAATCATGAGGGGCATAGATAAGGTGAATAGCAAAGGTTTTTTTTCCCTAGGGTGGGAAAGTTTCCCTGTATGGGCATATTTTTAAGGGGAGCGGTGAAAGATTTAAAAGGGACTTGAGGGGCCACATTTTCAAACACCGGGTGCTTTATGTGTGGAATGAATGGCCAGAGGAAGTTGTAGATGCAGGTATAGTTTTAAAATTTAAAAGACATTTGGACAGATCCATGAATAGGAAAGATTTAGAGGGATATCGGCCAAATGCAGGCAAGTGGAACTACTGTAGTTTGGGAAACTTGGTTAACATGGAGGAGTTTGATCGAAGGGTCTGTTTCAATGCAGTATGACTCTATGACTCTAAAAGTGCTCCACATACTGGTCAAGGAGTTCCAGAGGTAGTATTGTGATCTCAAGGCTGATGGCATGCACACATAGTGACCAAAAGGGAATGGCAGAAGATAGCCTCTACCATTAATGCAGTTGGAGATCATACTCATCGACAACTTTATGTGGGAAGAGGAACAAGAGACGTGCTGCATTCTGCCAGCGGGTTTGCTCAGGCCTCCACACTGTGAAACTTTACTACATTCCAGATGTTTTTTTTTTATGAGACAGCATTGTTTGTACATTATATGATTCTGTTTGGTGTGTTCGCAGGACATGAGGTCCAATAATAACGAAGAAGGTGGCCTATACTTGAGATGGGATCATTGGGCTACAGGTGAATAAAAATATGGGGAAGGCAACCATGGAAGTAGTCACACATCCCAATCATCTGGTTTCAGGGAATGGAAAGTCAACTTCCACTGGTGTTAAAAGTAGCCGTGAAGGAATTTTTCAATATGATGCTAATGGTGGATGTTATCCGATTCATTCACTGAGCAGAAGGTAGCATTATGTGAGGGAGAGTGTGAAGGTTGGATTGCATAGTAAGGGCATTACAATTATAGTTTGAAGTTAAATCCTGTTCCTTGAGCATGCTTTCATAATGTAATGGGCTACATCTCATTGTCTCCTTTTGTGCCTCAGATAGATCCGAGTGCCCAAAGATCACCTCTCTCTGAGGAGGAAAGGTTGTTTCCCCTTGTGGTCTAGGACCAGAGGGTGTAATTTCAGAATGAGCAGTTGCACATTTAAGACAGAGATGAAGAAGAATTTCTTCTCTCAAAGAGCTGTGAATCTGCTGTGTTCTTTCCCATAGAGAGCTGACTAGGCTGAGTTATGAAGTATATTCAAGGTTGAGATGACTGATTTTTAATCAATAATGGATCAGGCATTATGGAGAAAAAGCAAGAAAGTGGAATTGAGGATTATCAGATTAGTTATGATCTAGTTGAACAGCTACATTAATATATGTAGTACAGAGCCATCTCCAGGCACAGCTTGTGCCTAGAACACCACAGTGCAGAGAGACTGTGGCTTGTGGTCATGTGATCACATCTATGTGCTTGACTCATTTTCACATTGAGCTCTTAATCAGACATTAATCCACGCGTGGTAACACAACAACCTGGAATCACTTTAGTTAATCTCAGGAAAATTGACAATCTTCAAGAACCTGATAAATACAAAGACTTTCAAAGGGAAATATCAAAAAAGAAAAGGTATTGTTCAGTGTTCAGCTTTAAATTATAAGGGATTGATTGATTGTTTCTTGTCACATGTAATGAAATACATTAAAAAGCGTTGTTTTGTGTGCTATACAGGCAGATCATACCATACAGAGTGTATCAAGGGAGCAGAACAGAGTGCAGATTACAGTGTTACAGCCACAGAATGGGTGCAGAGAGAGTGAGAGAGAGTGAGAGAGAGAGAGCAAGAGCAAGACAGAGTGATCAGAATTAATATTTGAGAGGTCCATTCTATCCTCTGATAACAGCTGAGAAGAAGTTGTTCCTGAATCTATTGTGCATATATTTTCAGTGTAAAGGATAATTGATAATCTAAGATAGTATTTACTTTGTAGACAAACAAGATGCTGGAAGAACACAGCAAGCCAGACGGCATCAAGAGGTGGAGAATCAACATTTTGGGTATTAACATTTCTTCAGGACTATAGCCGAAGACGTTCTGAAGAAGGGTTAATACTTGAAATGTTGATTCTCCACCACCTGATGCTGCCGAGCTTGCTGTGTTCTTCCAGCCTCCCTCCTGCTTGACTACTTGTTTGCTTTTTTGACTCTTTTATGGCAAAACAATTTGTTTAAACTATGGAACTTTGTGTCTTCATTCTTTGTGGGTTACGGGAATTTTGAATTTTTCTTTTAATGGATAAAATCTCAATGAGGATTGTAGCAATTTATATGATAATTTAAGTCACTATGCTTGAGGTAAGTGACACCTAAATTACTATATTTGAAATAAATATGTGCCAAAATAACCACTGAGATTTCACCTTTGCCTGTGAGAAACCATTTGAAGTCATGTTAGTTTTCTGGTTGAAAGTGTGTCTCACAGAGGGAAATCACCACATTGAAAGTGATTAGTGCAGCGAAACATTGTCTCACAGCATTAACATGCAAAGAACTTTCAGGCGTCAGTGCCAAGTTACCTTGAAATGCAAAGTAATTTTAATACTTAATATAGTACTCAACATATAAAATTAGAGGTGAGGTAGAAATGGGCTTATATTTTGCCTCAGCAACAAATCTTGCTGCATGCCCTCTTAGTTAGATTTACACATCAAACCTCAGCTTTAAAAATGTTACCCTGCAGGGTAGTCATAGTTTGAGGTAATACTGTGTGGTGAGGGTAATGGGCCTTAATGTACAATGGGATAATTATTTCTGTGATTTGGCTTTTCTGATGTTGTATAGGAATTGTCAAAGTGCTTGTGGACCACACTATTTAAGCAACCTTGTTTTGCTTTTCAGATTTGGCTAGTGCTTTCCTGCTACTGGTTCTGTTCACTTATCCTGACCGCTGGCTGACATATGTTACTTTGCCTGCACAGCAGCTGGGTCTTTCACAGCCAATAAGACCTGGACTGGAATTTAAACCCAAGTCAAAAATATGAAAGAACTGAAGATGTCGGATATCAGAAACAAAAACAGAAATTGCTGGAAGCATTCAGCTGGTGTGGCAGCATCCCTGGAGAGAAATCAGAGACATTAACTCTGATTTCTCACCACAGGTGCTGCCAGACCTGATGAGTTTTTCCAGCAATTTCTGTTTTTGTACCCGCTGAGTTATTCCAGTTCCTTCTAATGACCAGCTCTTTAATTAATGAAACAGAGCAAGGATTGCAAAGAAAGTAGGATAACCTAGAGTCAAATTAGGCACATAAAGAAAAACCAGTAAATGTGAAATAGCGGAGAGCGAATACCAAGGCAGAAAGGAACGTTAAAAAAAACTGCATGATTTTAAATATTAATATGTACTGACAGCAATTCTAAAACAGTAGGATTGGAAAACTATACTTTTAATGTCCTGTTTTCTGAGCTTGAGAGATTGATTTACATTGTGGAAAGATAATTTTCTTCATTGAAAACTTTGTATGCTGTTTAATACCAAACCAAACTTTCTCCAAATTTAATTGACTATTAATACCCAAATACAGCAACTTCATGAAACTAGCAAGGAGATTCAGGACAGCCATTTTTGTCAACTTAAAGGCAGGCAGCACAAATTATGCAGCAACTTCTGATGATTTGCAATATATCACTTCCTCCCACTCACCGTTACGTTGACAGCAAACTCTAGGCTGCAGATTCATAATTCAAGAGAATACTGTAACCTCATTTCTCAGGAGGACAGGGAAAGTTTACAATAAAATATATGAAATAATTTCGCTCAAGGTTTCATAATGTTTAACTTATAATTGTTAATCTATTTGTTGCAGCACATACACACAAGTAACAGTTCCTTGAAGGTGAGTTGCAAGTAGATAGTGTGTTGAAGAAGGTGTTTGGCACACTTTCCTTGGTCAGTGCATTGAGTAAAGGAGTTGAGAGGTCATGTTGCAGCTTTACAAGGCATCGGTGAGGCTATTTTTAGAACATTGCATTAAATTCTGGTCTCCCTGCTATAGAAAAGATGTTGTTAAACTTGAAAGGATTCAGGAAAGATTTGCAAGTATGTTACCAGGGTTGGAGGGTTTGAGCTGTCGGGAGAGGTTCAATAGGCTGCGGCATTTTTTCGCACGGAGCATCAGAACTGAGGAATAAACTTTTAGAGATTTATAAAATCATGAGGGGTATGGCTAGGGTGAATAGCCAAGATCTTTTTCCCAGTGTAGCGGAGTCCAAAAGTTTGGGACATAGGTTTAAGCTCAGAGAAGAGAGATTTAAAAGGGACCTGAGGGGCAATTGTTTTCATGCAGTGTGGTACATGTCTGGTGTAAGCTGCCAGAAGAGGTGGTAGAGATAGGTGTAATTATCACATTCATAAAACATCTGGATGGGTACATGATTAAGAAGGATTTTGAGGGATATAGGCAAAATGCTGACAAATGGGACTAGATCAGTGTAGGATATCTGGTCAGCACAGACGAGTTGGACCTGAAGAGTTTGTTTCGCTGTTGTATAGCTCTATGACTCTATAAAATCTTTTAGAATAAATTTTGCTTCACTAGTATTTTGTATTACAATGAATCAACCACATATACTTAATTTTGTTTTAAGACACTCACAGGATATGGGTGTCAGAATTTGTTGTTCATCCCATACTACTTATGTGACTGGTCCAGTTAAGTTTCTGAATAATGGTAACACCAAAAATATTGATAATGGAGTGGCTTAATCTTATTGGTTCCATTGAATATCAAGGAGGAATAGTTAAATTCTCTCTCAATGAAAAAGTCCATAGCCTGGCACTTGTCAGCCCAAGCCTAGATATTATCCAGATCTTGTCACATTTGGGCATGAACTGCTCCAATATCTGAGGAGTTGTGAATGGTGATGGTAAAAGGCTTAACAAAATAATAGCTTTATTAACTATTACTAATCAACTGTTCCAATATAATAACTTCGCATAAACACACCCTTAGCAAAGGCAAATTCAGTAAAATGGATTGTTTCACATGCAATTAGATTAGATTAGATTCCCTATGATGTGGAAACAGGCCCTTAGGCCCAACAAGTCCACACCAGCCCCCCGAAGAGTAACCCATGCTGAGCCATTTCCCACTGACTAATGCACCTAACACCATGGGCAATTTAGCATGACCAATTCACCTATCCTTTGGATTGTGAGAGGAAACCGGAACACCCAGAGGAAACCGACACAGACTAGGGAGAATGTGCAAACTCTACACAGGCAGTCGCCCAAGGCTGGAATTGGACCTGGGTCGCTGGCACTGTGAGGTAGTAGTGCTAACCACTGAGCCACAGTGCCACCCAACTGAGTGCTCACCTCTATCATCTCCTCTGGTAGCTTGTACCATGCCACCCTAATTCTAACACAGGAAGAGAACCCTAGCCTCTAGCTGCAACAGAGAGAGGATAAAATGTTTCCACATCCAGCTTCAAGACCCCAACAATTACTGAAAGCTAAAACTAAAAATCCTGGAACTGTGGGAGCTTCATCAAAGACCTTTCATCCATCATAAGGTCAGAAGTAGGGATGTTCACTTATGACTCCACAATCTTCGCCATTTAACTGCTCTCTGAAATGGTCTCGTTCACCACTCAGTTGTATCGAATCACTACAAAGTTTGATAAAAATAATGAACTCCATCCAGATGCTTTTTAAATGTTATTATTGCACTCACCTCTACCATCTCCTCTAGTAGCTTGTACCATATATGTACCACACTCTGCATGAAAAACTTGGTGCCTAGATTGATGCTGGGTAGTCCACCTGGTTTATCAGACTTTATAGTGATTAGATACAACTGACTGGCATACCAGACCATTTCAGAGAGCAGTTAAATGATGAGCATTGTGGAGTCATAAGCAAACATCCCCACTTCTGATCTTATGATGGATGGAAGGTCTTTGATGAAGCTCCCACAGATCCAGGATTTTTAGTTTTAGCTCTCAGCAATCACTGGGGTCTTGAAGCTGGATGTGGAAACTCTTCATCCTTCTCTGTCACAGCTAGAGACTGTGGGTCTCTTCCTGTGTTAAAATTGCATGTGAGACAATCGATTTTTAGTGCATTTGTCTTTGCTAAGGGTGTGTTTATGGGAAGTTACTATATTGGAACAATTAATTAAAAATAGTTAATATAGTTATTATTTTGTTAAGCCTTTTGATAGAGTTACAATTAAGCCAATTCTTTTTATTTATTTTTAATTCATCGTTATTTTAACTGTAAAGTGTAAAAATAAAGTGTGTTTTACTTAACATTGAGTAGTTTTATCAATTGTATCACCTCTGGAACCAATGCCTTACACTTACCTTTAAAATAAGAATAAGTTAGGGTTTAGACTGTCTTTATAATGTATTCTGAGGGGGTTTGGTCTGTTCTGTAACATTAGCATTGGTTCAGTCTGTAACTCTATTGACGTTATGCAATCACTAATGACCAAATGCTACAGCGCAGTAAGAAGCATTTCGGCCCATTGTGCCTCTGCCACCTCTTTGAAAGTCCATTAAAAAGTGTATGCTTGTTACAGAGAGAGCTCTCATGATACTTCTATGATACTCCCAGGATCCACAATGTGCCTATATAGATAAATTCTGGGGGGAAAAAAATTATTGTCTCAAAACCTGGATCTTAACACTGGTGCCTTCAAACTGCAGCCAAGGAATAGCATAATTACTGCTATGGAACAACTGGGACAACAAATGAACAGAAAACCAATTTCCTGTAAGAGATGTTCCAAATATGCATCAGAGAGTCCATTGGATAATATCTACTCTGTTCTGTTACAGAGTTACCAGATATTACAGCAATGGAAGGCATGTAAGGGAGGTCTGTGAGATCCACATTGACTCCTAGATTCCAGCAAGTCTGATGCCTTTAATAAGTCCCCTTACATCAGGTGTCAAACCCATGGGACGTCTTCAACCCTTCACAAGAACAACTCCCCAGTACCCATCTTCAAACCACTGCATATTTCTAACCTGAATCACAAATATAGACAACTGACAATGCTTTCATGGTCACTGTTAGATTTGGCTCTTAATTCCATATTTTTCGCATACAGGTTTGCAAATGATTTCAATGGTGCTCAACATAAGTAGAATGTGACAAGAACACAATGTAACCTTCATGTTCCCATGTGACCTTCCTGTATTTATGAATGCAGCAAGGTGAGGTGATCCTGGCCCCCACAGCTGACGTTCAGGCAGGCTGCTAAATGAGACATCCTGTGGCCTGACGTGACCTTGATAACTGTCCTCTGGTTTCCTGAGGCTTGAGGCTGCCTCTATGATAATGGGCTCCTACACAGATACAGATGTATCTTTGGCCATGGCAACTGAAGCACTGGATTCACTGGAAGAAGCATCTGCTCACCCTTGAAGTGGCAGCCTGATAGTCCTCTTCCTTCCTGGTGTATAATGGTATCCCCTGTTCCACTGGAGAATGACACACTTCTTGTTTCAGGATCACTCCCTTCTTCACAGAGCTGTATTTGCCATCGTCATTCCTGGTGCCTAGATCGATGCTGGACATCTATCTGGTTTTATTAATTTACAGACTTTGTAGTGATTAGATACAACTGCCTGATGTAGCAGGCCATTTCAGAGAGAAGCTAAGACACATGCATATGCATCTGGATCTGAAAGCCCATACAATTGAGGTTGGCATATTTTCATTCACTCATGTGAATTAATGTAGGTTTTTATGACAATTGCCAATGCTTTTGTACTTAGATTTTGGCTTTTAATTCCATATTTACTAATTGATTACAAACTTCACTATCTGCAATATTATGATTCAAACCCATGTCTCCAAAAGCATTAACCTGGATTTCTAGTCCAATGTGAATACCATTAACACCATCAAAGAGTCTTCGAACCCCTATGGTATGGAAGCAGGCCATTCAGCACATTGAATCCACACCGATGCTCCAAAGCGCATCCCAGCAAGACCCACACCCCTACCCTGTATTTCCCATGGCCTGCACATCTCTGGACACTATGTGCAATCTAGCATGGCCAATCCAATGAACAACGTTTAAACAGTGGGAGGAAACCAGAACACTCAGAGGAAACCCGCACACATGGGGAGAATGTGCAAACTCCACACAAATAGTCTCCTGAGACTGGAATTGAACCTGGGTCCATTGTGCTGTGAACCACTATGCTGCCCTCTTCTCCGATACAGCCTCTATCATCTGCTTCAACATCCCTATGATATGCTCACCAGACTGTCTCCTTGATTTTAAATGTGTTCGCATGATCCCCGAGATAACTGTATTTTCTCTATTGGAGGGTACAGGTGAAAGATGTGAAACTTGCACAGGAGATATAATAAGGCTCGCTGGTCATCTGGTTCCCACTTTTGCCCTCATAGCACTTGTACAATGATGTCACCAACAAGTCACTACATCTCATCAGTATGTAGCCAATTCTCATGATGCAGCGTCTGCTGGGACTTCAAACTATTTTTCCCATCTTTCCACTCCCTTCTCTTGTTGAGCCGCTTTGCATATATACATGAGAGCCACATCTTCCTAAACCTATTTACCCTGATGGTATAGATGAGATTATTGATCATTTTTTCTGCTTTGGATCCATGTACATTGGTGTCTGTGGCTGCTAATTCCTGCTGTTGTCTCCATTTAGGCTTTTTTGGTCAGGCAGGAAGGAAAGAGCACCACTTACCACTCCTGGGCAATCTGGAGGCAAAACTGGAGGGGAATATTACTGAACTGCTTTGTATTGTCTGAGCTATTTGGTAATGAGCTGCCGTCTGTTCCATATCATTGACAAATCTGAAAAAACACAGTTGTAGCTGAAGGTCTAGAGAAGGATGCTTGGGATCTGAAAATTGAGACTGGAGATTTTCTGGACAAGGATTGTTCACTGCCTTTGCCAAACTGTGCTATTAGCGACTGCAGTGTGCCTGAGTGCCAAATAAAAAGTGATCATTTCTGACTGTAGCAGGACAATACCTTGAGGCCAAGATCTTGGACATTTATTGAGTTGAATTTCTTGATGTGGTCAAACACCAATTGCAGTGTGCCTGTGTGATAATCAATACATTTTTAGTAATTGCACATTAAGTGGAACCCTAACATCAGAAGGCATTCAACTTTGCAAACCTATCTGCCCTTTGATTTTTGTCTCCCATCTTCAGGAATAAAAGAATGAAGTCTCTTCTCCTCTTCTAGTGTGCCGCTGGTTATGTCCCAACTATATCTATGACTGGAAAATTGCAGGATATAACTGACACCATCAGTTCCCATCTGGAAGCAATTAATGATATTAAGTGTGGACTGTTCTCTTCCTGGTTTAATGATCTTGGACTTTGTGAAGGAGGTCACAAAACTCCATCACTACCTCCTCAGTGAAGCAAAATCTCCCAAGGTTCAGACTGTAGCTCAGTGCAATGTAGGGACAGTAAATTATTCTCAGTATAATGCTCACTTTCTCACAGAATATTCCCTCCTCTGCTTTCTTCTCTGTTACCTTAGCCAGGTTGCAGAGCAAGTGCACAGCAACCACTATGTCAGCCAACATCCTTTTCCACCATTCTGTGTCTAGGAGCAGCCTTCAAATTCCCCCAGCAACTCACCACAGTCTTTCTGCCAGCATTGCCTGAACACAAGTTCAAAACTAGTGTGCTACAAATATTTCAGTATGTTTTTAAATAAACCCCAGAACAGGATCCATCTTGCTTTCTGATGCCTGTTGTTTCCAGAGTAAATAAAGTTCTACCTGCACACTTGTTGGTCAGTTTCAATTTTTTTGTGTTGTTGCAACCTATTGACATCAATAACATTAAGATTTTAAACGTACAGAAATGTGGGTACACTCAGTTGTGCACACGTGTGCATTGCTCTCTTATCTTCACACTGTATTTTTGTCTGATAAATGTATTGGCTTTTGCCCAAAACATTGATTTTCCTGCTCCTCGGATGCTGCCTGACCTGCTGTGCTTTTCCAGTACCACTCAATCTAGACTCTGATCTCCAGCATCTGCATTCCTCACTTTTGCCTAAATATATTTTGTGACATACTTAATCTTGTGCTATAAAACGCAATTATTGATTTTGGCAAGGTTCATGTTATGTAATATAAGCAGTTGATGTATCAATTTTCTGGTAATTTATCGAAGTTGTTAAAAATATCATAAGACAATAAAATATCAGATCAGAATTAGGCTATTCGGCTCATTGAGTCTACTCTGCCATTTGATCATAGTCAATATGTTTATTAAGCCTATTTTCCTGCCTTCTGTCCATAACCTTTGAACCTCTTGCTAATCTCTGTCTTAAATAAACTCAGTGATTTGACCTGCCCAGCTTTCTGTAGTAATGTTTCACAGATTCACAGACCTTTTTAATACCCACTGTCTGCCTTCTGTCAGTCAGCAAAGAATAGCCAGACTAATTCTTTGCCTCTAGCTGAAGAAATACCCTTTCATTGCAGTTCTAAATGGTCATGCCTTCTCTCTGAGACTGTCCCCTAAGTCCTAGTCTCACTTAGTGCAACATCTTCTCTGTGTCCACTCTATCCAGGCCTCTCAGTAATCTGTGAGATTCAATCAGCTACCCTCTCATCTTCCTGAACTCCACTGAGTACAGACATAGAGTCCTCAACCAATCCTCATATGATCAGTCCTTTATCTGCAGGATCATTCTTGTAAACCTCCTCTGGACCTCCTTCAATGCTAACACATCCTTCCTTGGACCCAGGGCCCAAAACTGCTCATAATATTCCAATTATAGTCTGATCAGAACCTTGTACAGCCTCAACAGTACATCTCTGCTCTTGTATTCTAGCCTTCTCGAAATTAATGCTAACATTGTATTTGCCTTCCAAACTGCTAACTGAACCTACATGTTAACTTAAAAGAATTCTGAACTAGGAATCCCAAGTCCCTATTTGCTTCAGGTTTCTGAAGTATTTCCCCATTCAGAAAGGAGTCCATGCCTCTATTCTTCCTATAATGTGTATAAGCTCACACTTTCCCACATTGCATTCCTACTGCCACTTCTTTGCCCATTTTTCAATCTGTCCAAGTCCTTCTGCAGCCTCACCACTTCCTCAACACTACCTGTGTCCTCACCTATATTTGTGGCACCTGCAAACTTAAAACAATTTGTTAATGTATAACATGGATAGTTGCAATCCAAACACGAGCCCCTGCTGTTCTCCACTAGTTGTCAGCTGCCATTCTGAAAAAGACCTTTTTAATACCCACTGTCTGCCTTCTGCCAGTCAGCAAAGAATAGCCAGACCAATTCTTTGCCTTCACACAATGGGCTCTTATCTTATTTAGCAAGCTCCTGTGTGGCACCTTGTCGAATGCCATCTGGAAATGGAAATAGCTCATGTCCACTGGTTCTCCTTTGTCTAATTAAAAAGCAGCAGTTTTGATGTGATATACCAATTAATTAAGTGAAGAAAATATATGACCACGATAAATGAGAATGCTTCATGAAACCTCTAGCTGTCTTGTAGAATGGAGGAGCAGTTAAAAGGCAATGGAGGTGGTGCGGGGTTTGATGGTGGTGTCTTTGAAGTGATGTCTTTGTCTTCACTCTTCCCTCAGACTGATGTAGGGAATTCCTGCTCTTCTTCCATGAAAATGGCAGCTTGATTCAGTGGATATCTTGGTCATCCTCTCTGTCTCCACTTATCCTTGTTGCTATGTTTTATTTTTGGGGGGCTCGCCATCTCTGCTGTGTCTATCACTTGTCTAAACCCTCTCAGGAAATGACATCGGGAAGCTAGTCATGATGTCAGAATGGCTATTGTTTCTTGCCCACCTTCATCTGAGAGTTAGAAAAACATTCTTTCTCAGAACAAGTACTTCTTACTTTCCCAAACATTGCCCTGATAATAAGCACATTTGGCACCAAATAAATTGTTGAGAATAATTCAATAGGCCCTTTGACCCCTTTTATTCTTCCCTTTGGATTTCATTTGCTGAAAACTTGGAAAGTTCATTATTGTTGTAATAGCTGTATAATTAAGTTTCATGCGACACAGTAAGTGTCAGGAAAATTCAGTTTTGAATGGGCTCCAATTTCCAAAATATTGGTACCTGCACATTGAATTAATTTTCTCTCAGTTGCCAGTATATTTGTTTGACATGGCTGTAGAATAAGACTCTATTTTTGCACAAGAATAACATCCTCTTTTTCTGCTCGAATCACTAATGGTTTAAAGATGTATTCTTCATTAGTTATGTCTTGTTTGGAAAGTAGACTATGCTACTGTCATACCCTGTCAGCATAAGTCTGATCTTTGCCTGCATTGACACATATTTTTAGACTGATATCGATCTCAAAACTGTTACCAAAGACTTCTATTTGACTTGGAATTCCAGTCTCTTGAGGTAATACTCAAGCTTTTCACATCCGTATGTAACTGCTGATGCAACCTTCTCCATGGTTGCAGACCACTATTTAATTTCCATCAAAGCACTCAACATAAAATAGTCAGGTTTTCATGTTCCATCAGTTTGCACTTGAATGCAGTGCACTGCGCATTGTCCTACAATGGTTGGAGGCTGGTACTCCAGTGAATAAGCCTGGAATGTAAGGTGCTTAAAAATAAATTGGTAGAAAATAGTTTCTCTCTATCTCTTTCAAAAGTTACAGTCTGCTTCTGACTCCAATATTCTTTATTCAAATATTCTTTTAGGGGTTGAGTAAGATTGGTTAATTTGAGGATAAACTTTCCAAGTGGGTTCACATGCCTAAGAAGCACTGTATATCATTTATTCACTTTAGTTCCTGATCAGTCTTGTCTTCCTTGAGATCTTTTATTCTTGGATAATGAGGCTTAAGATTATAATCATCATTCTACTAGATTGACATTTTTCATTTAGTGTATGGCCTGCACTCCCTAGTGCTTTTGAAATGTTCTTGACTCTCTGGTCATATTCTTTCTTCATTTTACCATGCACTAGGATAGTATTCATATGGGAATGGGTCCATATTTCCCTTGCAATATTCCAAGCATTGCCCTTTCAAAAATATCTGAGAGGTGGTGATCATAGATAGGAGACAATTGAAACAATATTGTCCAAGTGGTGCAATAAATGTAATCAGCAACCTTGACTGTAGTTTTAATGTTCTCGGTCAGAACCCTCTGTTCCAGATCAGTGAAAAACCTGTTTGTTGTCAATTTTCTCAAAGTATTGTCAACAGATGAAACAGGATCGATTTCTTTTCGTACTCCTCAGTTTAACTGAGTGACATCCAACAAAATCTTAGTTCTATTTTGTCTTGGGAACAGTTTCCAGCTCTGAGTGCATTGAACTGAATCTTAGATTTTTATTTGTGAGGTGTTACACATGAGACTGTGTGGGAGGACATAAGTGATGGCATGGTGACTCAGTGTTTAGCACAACTGCCTTGCAATGCCGTGAACCCAGGCTCAATTCCACTCTTGGGTGACTGTGTGGGGTTTGCACATTGTCTGTGTGTTTGCGTGGATTTCCACACACAGTCAAAAATGTGCAGATTGGGTAGATTGGCTATGGGAAATACAGGAGAAAGTGAGGACTGCAGATGCTGGAGATCAGAGCTGAAAATGTGTTGCTGGAAAAGCGCAGCAGGTCAGGCAGCATCCAAGGAGCAGGAGAATCGACGTTTCGGGCATAAGCCCTTCTTCAGGAATGAGGAAAGAGTGCCAAGCAGGCTAAGATACAAAGTAGGGAGGAGGGACTTGGGGGAGGGGCGTTGGAAATGCAATAGGTGGAATGAGGTTAAGGTGAGGGTGATAAGGTGAGGGTGATAGGCCGGAGTGGAGGTGGGGGCGGAGAGTCAGGAAGAAGATTGCAGGTTAGGAATGTGGTGCTGAGTTCGAGAGTTGGGACTGAGACAAGGTGGGGGGAGGGGAAATGGGGAAACTGGAGAAATCTGAGTTCATCCCTTGTGGTTGGAACGTTCCTAGGCGGAAAATGAGGCACTCTTCCTCCAACCGTCGTGTTGCTATGGTCTAGCGATGGAGGAGTCCAAGGACCTGCATGTCCTTGGTGGAATGGGAGGGGGAGTTGAAGTGTTGAGCCACGGGGTAGTTGGGTTGGTTGGTCCGGGTGTCCCAGAGGTGTTCTCTGAAACGTTCCGCAAGTAGGCGGCCTGTCTCCCCAATATAGAGGAGGCCACATCGGGTGCAGCGGATGCAATAGATGATGTGTGTGGAGGTGCAGGTGTATTTGTGGTGGATATGGGAGAGTCCCTTGGGGCCTTGGAGGGAAGTAAGGAAGGAGGTGTGGGCGCAAGTTTTGCATTTCTTG
>NC_057723.1:48517573-48523986 GCF_004010195.1 Chiloscyllium plagiosum
GTGGGGCAGGAGCAGGCTGAGACAATGGGTCGGCCGGGGCAGTCAGGTTTGTGGATTTTGGGCAGGAGGTAGAAACGGGCGGTGCGGGGTTGTGGGACTATGAGGTTGGAAGCGGTGGATGAGAGATCCCCTGAGGTGATGAGGTTATGGATGGTCTGGGAGATGATGGTTTGGTGGTGGAAGGTGGGTTCATGGTCAAGGGAGCAGTAGGAGGATGTGTCCGCGAGCTGGCGTTTAGCCTCAGCGGTGTAAAGGTTGGTGAGCCAAACTACTACCGTGTCTCCCTTGTCTGCCAGTTTGATAGTGAGGTTGGGATTGGAACGGAGGGAGTGGAGGGCTGCACGTTTCGAGGGTGAGAGGTTAGAGTGGGTGAAAGCGGTGGAGAGGTTGAGGCGGTTAATGTCGCAGAAGAGATCGAGGGCAGGTAAGAGGCCAGCATGGGGTGTCCAGGTGGATGGGGTGTGTTGGAGGTCTGAAGGGGTCGTCAGAGGGTGGGCGAGAATCCTGGTTGAAGAAGTAGGCGCGGAGGTGAAGGCGGTGGAAGAATTGTTCGATGTCTCGCCGCGTGTTGAACTCGTTAATCCGAGAGCGTAGAGGAATGAAGGTGAGGCCTCTGCCGAGGACGGATCTTTCATCCTCAGAGAGGGGTAGTTCTGGAGGGATGGTGAAAACACGGCAGGACTGGGAGCTAGGACCTGGTTATGAGGATACAGGGTTATGAGGATAAGGTAGGGGAGCAAGTCTGGTAGGGATGTTCTTCAGAGAGTTGGTGTGGACTTGCTGGGTCAAATGGCCTGCTACCACACTGGAGGGAATCAAGGATTTTATGATTCTAAGTGTCAGTTTTGTTGAGTTTCATAGAGGGTGTCTCTCCAGTGGGTCTTGTGAGTTTGCTCGTCACATCTTACCAAATTCACCTCATTAAATTCTTATTGTATCGCTACTAAATCCACCTCAACTGATTCTAGCCTCATTCTGCCATGCACCCAGTACTAATTATTACTGCCAGTTTATCCTGGAATGGGCCGGCATCACTGACATCAATGGCATTTTTAAAAAGCCATTGCACACCTAGGCAAGCACTGTTAGTCCAAACTAGCTTGCATGATTTCTGACTTTTGTCCCGGACACGACACTGCTACTTCATGGGCAGTGACCTGCAAGTCCTAATGGAAGGGGTCATGCAGAGGCAGGACTGACAGTTGAGGCTGCAACACCAGAGCCTACCAGCCTGGTCTAGAGGTTGCCATCTAAGTCAGTGCACTCTCAGCTGTCCGGAGGAGGCATAACAATGTAAGAAGATCATTGACCTTCTCTGCTCTGCCAGTGTGAGTGCCGCATTCTTTCTTTAATACCTCAATTCACTCTATCCCTCCCACTATATTCGGTCTCATGTGTAACACTACTACCTGGAACATCTTGCCTCACTCGCCAACAGCCGCTCCAAGCTCTGACATCACTATAGAATGGTCTCAAGGGAAGAGGAGCTGGCTGGAAGTCATTGTAGGAAGGGAAAAGGCTGAGATTCTGAAGGGAGATTGCAGAGAGTTAGGCAGGAATTTAAAAAGGGGGTCCTCGAGGTTAGTAATATCTGGATTACTCCCAGTGCTACAAGCTAGTGAGGGCAGGAATACGAGGATCGAGCAGATTAATGCATGGCTGAGGAGCTGACGTATGGGAGAAGGATTCACAGTTTTGGATCATTGGAATCTCTTTTGGGACAGAAGTGGCCTGTACAAGAAGGACGGATTGCATCTAAATTGGAAGGGAACTAATATACTGGCAGGGAAATTTGCTCGAGCTGCTTGGGAGGATTTAAGCTAGTAAGGTGGTGAGGGGGGTTGGTGGGACCGGGGGGGGATAGTGAGGAAAGAGATCAATCTGAGACTGGTATACTTGAGAACAGAGGTGAGTCAAACAGTCAGGGCAGGCAGGGACAAAGTAGAGAACAAGATTGGACTGATAAATTAAACTGCATTTATTTCAATGCAAGGGGCCTAACAGGTCAGGGGATGAACTCAGGGCATGGTTAGAAACATAGGACTGGGATACAGAAATTACAGAAACAGGAATGGACTGGATTGGACTGGCGGCTTAATGTTCCAGGATACAAATGCTACAGGAAGGACAGAAAGGGAGGCAAGAGAGGAGGGGGAGTGGTGTTTTTGATAAGGGATAGTGTTACAGCTGTACTGAGGGAGGATATTCCCAGAAATACATCCAGGGAAGTTATTTGGGTTGAAGTGATAAATAAGAAAGGGATGATCACCTTATTGGGATTGTATTATAGACCCCCAATAGACAGAGGGAAATTGAGAAACAAATTTGTAAGGAGATGTCAGTTTTCTGTCAGAATAATAGGGTGGTTATGGTAGGGGATTTTAATTTTCCAAACATTCGACTGGGACTGCCAAAATGTTATGGGTTTAGATGGAGTGGAATTTGTTAAGTGTGTACAAGAAAAATTTCTGATTTAGTATGTGGATGTGTCTACTAGAGAAGGTGCAAAACTTGACCTATTCTTGGGAAATAAGGCAGGGCAGGTGACTGAGGTGTCAGTGGGGGAGCACTTTGGGGCCAGCGACCAAATTCTATTAGTTTTAACATAGTGATGGAAAAAGATAGACCAGATCTAAAAGTTGAAGCTCTAAATTAGAAAAAGGCCAATTTTGACAGTATGAGGTAAGTACTTACAAAAGCTGATTGGGGGCAGATGTTTGCAGGTAAAGAGACGGCTGGAAAATGGGAAGCCTTCAGAAATGAGATAACAAGAATCCAGAGACAGTATATTCCTGTTAGGGTGAAAGGAAAGGCTGGTAGGTATAGAGAATGCTGGATGACTAAAGAAATTGAGGGTTTGGTTAAGTAAAAGAAGGAAGCAGAGAAAAGGTATAGACAGGATAGATTGAGTGAATCCTCAGTAGAGTATAAAGTCAGTAGGAGTATACTTAAGAGAAAAATCAGAAGGGCAAAAAGGGGACATGGGATAGCTTTGGCAAATGGGAATACGGAGAATCCAAAGGGTTTTTACAAATATATTAAGGACAAAAGGGGAACTAGGGAGAGATTAGAGCCCCTCAAAGATCAGCAAGGCGGCCTTTGCATGGAGCCGCAGAAAATGGGGGAGATACTAAATGAGTATTTTGCATCAGTATTTACTGTCAAAAAAGATATGGAAGATATAGAATGTAGGGAAATAGATGGTGACACCTTGAAAAATGTCCATATTACAGAGGAGGAAGTGCTGGATGTCTTGAAATGCATAAAGGTGGATAAATCCCTATACCTGATCAGGTGTACCCAAGAACTCTGTGGGAAGCTAAGGAAGTGACTGCTGAGCCTCTTGCTGAGATATCTGAATCATTGATAGTCACAGGTGAGGTGCTGGAAGACTGGAGGTTGGCTGACGTGGTGCTATTGTTTAAGAAGGATGGTAAGGACAAACCAGGGAACTATAAACCATTGAGCCGATGTCAATGATGGACAGGTTGTTGGACAAAATCCTGCGGGACGTGTATTTGGAAAGGCAAGGCCTGATTAGGGATAGTCAACATGGCTTTGTGTGTGGGAAATCACGTCTCACAAACTTGATTGAGTTTTTTGAAGAAGTAACAAAGAGGATTGATGAAAATAGAGCTGTAGGCATGATCTATATGGACTTCAGTAAGGCGTTCAACAATGTTCCCCATGGGAGACTGGTGAGCAAGGTTACATTTCATGGAATACAGGGAGAACTAGCTATTTGGATACAGAACAGACTCAAAGGTAGAAGACAGAGGGTTGTGGTGGATGGTTGTTTTCCAGACTGGAGGCCTGTGACTAGTGGATGCCACAAGGATTGGTTCTGGGTCCACTAGTTTTCATCATTGAAATAAATGATTTAGATGTGAGCATAAGAGATATAATTAGTAAGTTTGCTGATGACACTAAAATTGGAGGTGTAGTGAACAGTGAAGAAGGTTACCTCAGATTACAATGGTATCTTAATCAGATGGGCCACTGGGCTGAGAAATGGCAGATGGAGTTTAATTCAGATAAATGTGAGATGCTGCATTTTGGGAAAGCAAATCTTAGCAGGGCTTATACACTTAATGGTAAAGTCCTAGGGAGTGTTGCTGAACAAAGAGACCTTGGAGTGCAGGTTCATAGCTCCTTGAAAGTGGAGTCACAGGTAGATAGGACAGTGAAGAAGGCGTTTGATATGCTTTCCTTTATTGTTCAGAATATTGACTACAGGAGTTGGAGGTCATTTTGAGGCTGTACAGGACATTGAATAGGCCACTGTTGGAATATTGCGTGCAATTCTGGTCGCCATCCTGTCAGAAAGATGTTGTGAAACTTGAAAGGGTTCAGAAAAGATTTACAAGGGATGTTACCAGGGTTGGAGGATTTGTACTATAAGGAGAGGTTGAATAGGCTGGGGCTGTTTTCACTGGAGCATCAAAGGCTGACGGGTGACTTTATAGAGGTTTATAAAATCATGAGGGGCATGGATAGGATAAATAGACAAAGTCTTTTCCTGGTGTGTGGGAGTCCAGAACTATGGGGTATAGGTTTGAGTGAGAGACGAAAGATATAAAAGCGACATAAGTGGAAAGTTTATCACGCAGAGGGTGGTACGTGTATGGAATGAGCTGCCAGAGGAAGTAGTGGAGGCTAGTATAATTGCAATATTTAAAAGATGGATGCATCTAGATGGGCATATGAATAGGAAGGATTTGGAGGGATATGGGCCGGATTGTTCCAGGTGGGACTAGATTGGGTTTGGATAGCTGGTCAACAAGAACAAGTTGGACCAATGGGTTTATTTCCGTGCTGTACATCTCTATGATTCAATGACTAACCCTGCATGCCCTCTGCTCTGCTTACTCCCTCACTTGGGGCGCCTTCGCACATACTCCTCAGTAACAGCCATGCCACCCAATTTCATCTTCTATAATACCTGCCTCCCTCTCATTCCAACAGCGAAACTGTCCTCAATAGGGCAGAAAAATTCAAAATAGTTGGTGAGCTGCCTGATATTCATTTCCTCACCCGGGTATCAGAGGTTGCTGTTTATTTACTGTGCCAGAAACCTGACTTGACTGAGCTCTGCTGACAACTGTGACAAGCTTCCTTGCTTTGTGTCTGTGCTAAATGGCATGGCAATGCAGCAGTACTGTTAGCCTTGTATCTCTATTTGCAGGGAAAGGCTCTAAAAGCCAAGCCAAGTCAGGGATGTGTGAGCATCCAGGTGGACTCAGAGTCAGTGAGCACAAAGACAGAAAGTGAAGACATTGGTAATGCAGCCTGGTTCAGTCCATGAGCAGGGTGTGAGTCCCTGAGTGTTCTTGCTACAGCATTACAATGATAGACACTGTTGCCTCCCAACGTGCAACACTCAAGTGCAGAAGAGTCCGTTAAGTGGATCAGAAATGTACTGTGCAGCTGGCACAGGTTGAATGCCAATGTCCATAGGCTTTTGGTGCATGTGGCCTTGCCCATGAAGCATGCCTCGAGATGTTGGTAGTTTGTGTCCAACTTGGAGGTCCTTTGGAGCAAAGAGTGAGTTGAAGTCCCCACTCTGACTCTCATGTCAAGAATTCTAGACTTCCAGTTTGCCCGTAGTGGGTGGTAAGATAGAAAGCTTTAAATTAATGAAGCGAGATGTTCAGTTAACAATATTATCAATAAGCAATAATCTCACTTAATAAGCAACTTGCTGCCACCTTGTGAGATTCTCACCTCAAAGCCAAAACTTGCAAGATGCTGCGAGTTATTTCTGACATTGTGGTAGACCTCACAGGACTTCCCACACCATTCTGCTACATTTCTCCCTATCATCCATGTCGTTCAGGCACCCTTAAGATTCTACCAATTCTTTTGGTTCTGTCGGGCCGTAAAACCCTGTTTTTAATCATACTCTCTAACTGTGAGTACCTTTTCCATCAAAGAATCAGGAACTTTCCCTGAATTGCACAATTAGATCAGTTTACCACCTTCGTACAGAATAATGTGATACACCTGCATCAATTTTTCTGAGCTTCTAATTTACTTTAGAAATTCTTGCCAAAACAAAAATGCTTTCACATGTTAACCTGTGGCTGCAGCTCTGTTCTACTAGTCATAGAGATGTACAGCACACAAACAGACCCTTCTGTCCAATGCATCCATGCCGACCAGATCTCCTAACCTAATCTAGTTTTATTTGCCAGCACTTAGCCTTTAACCCTCCAAACCCTTCCCATTCATATACCCATCCAAATACCTCTTAAATGTTGTAATTGTACTTGTCTCCACCACTTTCTCTGGCATCTCATTCCATTAATGCATGACCCTCTGTGTGAAAAGGTTGCTCCTTAGGTTCCTTTTATATCTTTCCCCTCTCACCCTAAACTTATGCCCTCTAGTTCTGTACTCCCCCACCCCAGGGA
>NC_057723.1:48524048-48541017 GCF_004010195.1 Chiloscyllium plagiosum
ACTCCCTCACCCCAGGGAAAAGTATTTGTCTGTTTATCCTATCCATGCCCCTCATGATTTTATAAACCTTAAGAAGGTTACCCCTCAGCCTTCAACGCTCCAGGAAAAACACCCCCAGCCTATTCAATCTCTCCCTATAGCTCAAATCCTTCAACCCTGGCAACATCCTTGTAAATCTTTTCTGAACCCTTTCAAGGAAGGAAACTGGAATTGCACACAATATTCCAAAAGTAGCTAACCAATGTCCTGTACAGCCGTAACATGACCTCCCTCTGCATCTGGTGATTATGGGTTGGGACGATGGCCTTGGTGGTGGAGTGTTGGGGTGTAAGGGGATGGAATTAAACGAGGACTAAAAGGCTTTAATAGCTGTTTGTCAACTGATTGTAATTTGTCTCCAAATGGTTTTCATGAAGGGGCCTGTGCACGGCAGGAAAATCCTGGGGCTATCCCCAAACTCTCCACACTTAATTACTTAAATTGTCTTAGTCCCCAGTTTTAGAATCAGGTTTACAACTGAAAATAGATGTGCTGTTCCACCAAGAACTCAGACAATATAATTCCACTCAAGGATACCATTGTAAGTTAAACAATTTATTGAATTTGTAGAAACCTGTTTCACCAACTACACATTTTCGGATTTATGGAACCATGAAATTAGAGTCAAACATCTGTTATTATATATGTGAATAACTTCTGAGCTTCAATAACTTCTGAACTTTGATTCAACTTTAAAGCAAAGTAATGCACATTGTCCACTTGTACAGATTGTTTTGATAATTATATTTTACAGACATTCCACAATTTGTTCTGGTCCCTTTATATGTCTAATGATGTGCTTAACCTTTTAAATGTTGTAAATTTTGATTTCACATGATGGAATGTTACATTTCTAGATCAAAGCATTTCCAATGATAGATGTTTATCCTCTCAAAGTGATCCAGTGAAATTCTGCTCAGCTGAATGAAGCGCAATAAACAGCAGAGCTGAAAAGCCTGATGTTTTGCAAACTGTTGGATACATTCTCTCTAACGGATGATTCTTCTCCCACCACACATGAACTAGTTAATGAACAATTGTAACAAACAATCAAACTAATTATTTAGCTGCTTCATCGGCAATACCAGCTTGACAAGTATCATGGCCCTGGATCACTGATGGACATAATGAATTTTAATTATAATGTCACTTCCTTTAAATAAAAAAGAGGCATACGGCTAAAGGTTGATTACAGACATGAATTCAGTGGCTGCCTATATATATATAGAGAGAGAGAGACTTTCTAATGTCACACCTTTGACAAGATATCAAAGCATCTTTAAAGGGAGAAAATGCACTGCAAACCGAACATGCAACCTGCTGGGAGTATCTCAGACTGCGAACATGATGGTTAAACAAAAAGCAACAGTCCAAGTGACAGACATATGCATATTTCCGCTTTTGAGACGACGTAGGGATGGAGATTAAAATTAAGATATAACACTGATATTATGCATTAATAGCTTGTTGTCCTCATGTTGGCTATCAGGTTTTGGGGCAGGATAACTGGGAGGGTGCGAGGGCCTGCAGGTGTCAGATCAAGGTCTGGGGCTGTAAGTGGTCTGGGACAGTTGTAATTGAGCATGTGTGAGGTAAATATGAAGTCAGTTTAAAAGCTGATCAGGAATTGGACTATGTATTTAGTAGTCTAACATTTCCTGAGTCATTGTTTTACTTAAATTCATCAGAATCAACTGAGGTCTCTGAATTTTTATGAAGACTTTCAGAAGTCTCCAGGTTTGGAGGAATTAATGGCAAAAAATTCCATTTCCTGCCAATTCTTTGGAGTCTGCTATGATCAGGATTTTGCAGGGTCCTCATGTGCCAGTTTTATTTGTGCGGACATAAAGACTGTCTGGCCGGGGAAGAGTCTACCCCCTTATCTCTGGAATGTGAGGTGAAATTATTTACGGTTCCTATTCATGGTCACTATTGAATGAATCCCATTAGAATTGCATGTCAGGAATGATCAACCTCACTGTTGGTTTTAATGGTCACTTTTGATAATAGTCTTAATTACATAAATTGTTCAAGCTTGCACATCACTTGGGTTGAAACTCTAGAAAGCCTCACTTCCCATATCTCCTTCATTCAATATGGTGGGAATAGCATTGAAGGGAGAACAATCATAGAGAAACAGGTTCCTGGAGCACTACTATCTGATTTGAAAAGCATCAAAACAAAATTTCCATGATACAACAAAGGATACAAACACTCTAGTTGCAATTGCAAAAATATTGGAAATTAATACAGATAAAACAGTGACAGATGTACATTTCTTGGTCTTGCATATATTGATCAATATTTTATTCTTATATTCTGATGTATGATCTTTTTCACTTTGTGGGTGAATCCCCTCAAGTATTTTCCATGTTATTTACAGCAAAATCTCTTCATTTGGAAGAAGGATAGGCTTTTTCTTGTGTCTGATTTCAACATTTTTCAGTCGTGAGTACATCTCGACAATAGTCATGAATAATAAAGGAAAGCCACTGAATACAAATTATATTAAATGCCATTTGAGAGATAAAATGTTTTGTTTTATCGCTGTGTTCTGTGGAGCAAGAAAGTGCTACCTGTTCACAAGATCACAAGATAGATATAGACGAGGAATCTCATTCAGTCATCGTTTCTCTTGCATTCAAAGAATTTTTAAAAATCTGCAGGCACTTTATTACAGCAGAGTCTTAAATTATTCCAAGATGTGTGCCTGGAGAACCTGTCAAGAAGTCACTTCCATGCAAGCAAAATACTATAAATCTGAAATAAAAACAGAAAATATTCTGTAGGTCAGATGTCATCTACAAAGAGAGAAAAAGTGTTAACATTTCATAATCGCTTGCTGGAACATACTTCTACATGTAGATCATTTATTTATGTGTGAAGAATCTAAAGTTGCCATTTACAGGTCTCCTAGATCCAGGGTTTGTTGTTTTACATTTTTATTACTTTCCCTATTGCTTTGCATTATGATTCCCTATATCATTTAATCACTGCTTTTACACTCTAGACCAGACCTTTCCTTTTTTAACCTTGATTCCTTTACCCCAACCCCTGCATGGTTTCTGCAGCACTGACATCCCACTCTACCCTCTCCCCACCCTGTAGTTCCTCATGAAATATTAGATCCGTTACTTCTCCCACTTCTGTCAAGATACTTTATCTGAAAAAAATGACCTGTATGTTTCACAAACGCAGCAGCCCTTCTACCCAGCCAAGTGATCAGTGGCAACCCTGCCCCTGCAGGTCATGTGTAGACTTTACAACAGGCTGCCTCTTAGGTGGCTCAGGTTGTAGCAAACCTGACATCTATGAGGATATCCCACATCCATGAACTGTTGTGGTTCTGTTCGCAGAGCTGGGAATTTGTGTTGCAGACATTTCGTCCCCTGTCTAGATGACATCCTCAGTGCTTGGAAGCCTCCTGTGAAGCGCTTCTGTGATGTTTCCTCCGGCATTCATACTGGTGTGTCTCTGCCACTTTCGGTTGTCAATTCCAGCTGTCCACTGCAGTGGCCGGTATATTGAGTCCAGGTCGATGTGCTTATTGATAGAATCTGTGGATGAGTGCCATGCCTCTAGGAATTCCCTGGCTGTTCTCTGTTTGGCTTGTCCTCATTCCTGAAGAAGGGCCTGTGCCCGAAACGTCGAATCTCCTGTTCCCTGGATGCTGCCTGACCTGCTGTGCTGTTCCAGCAATAAAGTTTCAACTTTGATCTCCAGCATCTGCAGACCTCACTTTCTCCTTGTCCTATAATGGTAGTGTGGTCCCAGTCAAACACATGTTGCTTGTCATCCGCGTGTGTGGCTACTAAGGATAGCTGGTTGTGTTGTTTCGTGGCTAGTTGGTGTTCATGAATACGGATCGTTAGCTGTCTTCCTGTTTGTCCTATGTAGTGTTTTGTGCAGTCCTTGCATGGGATTTTGTACACTGCTTTGGTTTTGCCCATGCTGGGTATTGGGTTCTTTGTCCTGGTGAGTTGTTGTCTGAGAGTGGCTGTTATGACACGATCAGCTATCCTTAGTAGCCACACACGCAGATGACAAGCAACATGAATCCGACTGGGACAACCCTACTACTATAGGACAAGCCAAACAGAGAACAGCCAGGGAATTCTTAGAGGCATGGCACTCATCCACAGATTCTATCAACAAACACATCGACCTAGACTCAATATACCGGCCGCTGCAGCAGACAGCTGGAACTGACAACTGGAAGCGGCAGGTACAAATCACTATAAATGCCGGAGGAAACATCACAGAAGCGCTTCACAGGAGCCTCCCAAGCACTTAGGATGTCACCTAGACAGGGGACAAAACGTCTGCAAAACAAATTCCCAGCTCGGCGAACAGAACCACAACAACGAGCACCCGAGCTACAAATCTTCTCACAAACTTTAAAATCCATGAACTGCTGGTCAAATCAGATAGCTGACAGCTCTCAGTCCCAGCAGTTCCACTGGGCGCATTGCCTTGCATAACTGGGACTTCAGCAAGTGTACCATGAGGTGCGGCAATGAAGATCTGAGTGAAAGTCAAGTGTGTATTTTTTAAGGCTTTACAGGCAGGCTAAGGTGAGCTGTTTTGTGGGAGTGATGGGTACACAATCAGGACAGCAGGCTAGATGGAGGGGCAGCAATCACTATTGGTGCAGGACCTTCCATCAAGCACAAGGTGCCACACCAGAGGGATTCTGTCCTCAAGCCTACAGTTAATGGCACATGTGGCATTGCCAATTCCATTTCTGGTAAAATAACAGCCCCACAGCAGGAACACTTGAATAAACATTTAATTGTTGTAAGAATAGGTGTGCCACTCAGCATCTACCACGGTGTAGCAACATTTCTGCCAACTCAGAGATTGTGGATAAAGGTGGATGTATGCACAGTTTTCGACATGAACTCTGTTTAATTTTCCATAGATACCACATGATTTATTGAACATTTCTAGCAATTTCTATTTTAAATTCCATTTGAACTGTTCCAAAAGTCAGAAATGAATTTAATTCCATGCACTGTTAAGCAGAAATCCATTCCAGAAGTCAAAAAAATCTAATAATAAATGTCACAAGAAGACTTTTTACCTCAATAATTATGTCCTCACTTTGTTACATGGCAGTATACTTGGCTAATCTTAACTGAGTTTCTTTGGGAACAGTGACCACAATGCTGTAAATTTTAGAATACTCGCAGATAAAGATGAGTGTGGTCCTAAGGGAAGAGTACTAAACTGGGCAAAGGCCAATTATATCAAAATTAGGCAGGAGCTCGGAAATGTGGATTGGAGACAGCTATTTGAAGGGAAGTCCACATTGATATGTGGGAGGCTTTCAAGCATAGGTGAAAGATAGTGCAGGATAGGCATGTCCCGTTGAAGGCAAAGGATAGGAAGGGCACGATTTATGAATGGTGGATGACAGGAAAACTTGTACGACTACCCAAGAGGAAAAGGGAAGCGTACATAAGGTCCAGGCAGCTAAGAACAGAACGGGCCCTGGTGGAATATCGGGAGAGTAGGACAAGTCTTAAATGAGGAATTAAGCAGGCTAAAAGGGGTCATGAAATAGCTAGCAAGCAGAATTAAGGAGAATCCCAAAGCATTTTATTCTTTTATAAGAAGCAAGTGACTAACTAGAGAAAAGATTGGTCCACTAAAGATAATGAAGGAAGGCTGTATGCCGAACCAGAGAGAATGGTGAGATTCTGAATGATTACTTTGCATCAATGTTCACTGAGGAGAGGAACATGATGAATCTTGAGATTTGAGATAGAAGTTTAATTAGTTTGGATCATGTTGACATAAGTAGGGAAGATGTGTTGGGTAGGCTAGAGGGTATTAAAGTGGACAAATCCCCAGGATGTGCAGTGGAGATTGTGTCTAACCAACTTAATAGAGTTCTTCGAGGAAGTGACCAAGTTGATAGATGAAGGAAGGGCTGCTGATGTCATATTCATGGACTTTAGTAAGGCATTTGATAAGGTCCCCCATGGTAGACTAATGGAGAAAGTGAAGCCACATGGTGTGCAGGGTTTTCTAGCTAGGTGGATAAAGAACTGGTTGAGCAAAAGGAGTAGTAATTGAAGGGAGTTTCTCAAAATGGAGAAAGGTGACCAGTGGTGTTCCACAGGGATCAGTACTGGGGCCACTGTTGTTTGTAATATACATAAATTATCTGGAAGAGGGCATCGGTGGTCTGCTCAGTAAGCTTGCAAATGACATGAAGATTAATGGAGTAGCAGAAAGCATAAGGGACTGTCAGAGAATACAGGAGGATGTAGATAGACTGGAGAGTTGGGCGGAAAAGTGGCAGATGGCTTTCAATCCAGACAAATGTGAGGTGATGCATTTAGGCAAGACTAATTCTAGAACGAATTATACAATGAACGGAAAAGCCTTGGAAAAAGTTGATGGGCAGAGAGATCTGGGAATGCAGGTCCATTGTACCCTGAAGGCTGCTGCACAGGTGGATAGAGTGGTCAAGAAGGCATATAATATGCTTGCCTTCATTGGACGGGGTATTGAGTATAAGAGCTGGCAAGTCATGTTAACATTGTACAAGACATTGGGGGTTCAGCCGCATTTAGAATATTGTGTACAGTTCTGGCGTCACATTACCAAAATAATGTGGACACTTTGGAGAGGGTGCAGTGAAGGTTTACGAGGATATTGCCTTGTATGGAAGGTGCTAGCTATGAAGAGGGGTTGAGTAGGTTAGATTTGTTTTCATTAGAAAAAAGGAGATTGAGGGGGGACCTGATTGAGGTTTACCAAATCATGAAGGGTATAGACAGGGTGGGAATGTGTTGCTGGAAAAGCGCAGGAAAGCTTATGCCCGAAACGTCGATTCTCCTGTTCCCTGGATGCTGCCTGACCTGCTGCGCTTTTCCAGCAACACATTTCCAGCTCTGATCTCCAGCATCTGCAGATCTCACTTTCTCCTTATAGACAGGGTGGATAGAGACAAACTTTTTCCCAGGGTGAAGGATTCAATAACAGGAGGTCACGCTTTCAAGGTGAGAGGTGGAAAGTTTAAGGGGGATACACACGGCAAGTACTTCACACAGAGGGTGGTGGGCATCTGGAATGTGTTGCCAGCAGAGGTGGGAGAGGCAGGCCTGGTAAATTCATTTAAGATGCATCTGGACAGATGCATGAGTAGGTGGGGAGCAGAAGGATACAGATGTTTAGGAATTGACCGACAGGTTTAGACAGTACATTTGGATCGGCTCAGGTTTGGAGGGCCAAAGGCCCTGTTCCTGGGCTGTAAATTTTCTTTGCTCTTTGTTTTGTTCTTGAGTTTCAGCACTGAAATTATACTCAAAACTCAAGCTAATACAATTTGGCAAAATTCCAATTCCCGATTGATAGTTTTTTTTTGAACAAGGGATTTCCTTAAGGGCTGATCATTATAACATCAGTGATATGTAGTTGGTATTCCTGACCATCTGGAATCTCTGATGTACACTGCCAAAGGTAAAGACATAAATGATTTTTCAAGACAAGGGGGCATATTTTTAAGATGAGAGAAGAAAAATTTAAAAAAGGTCACGAGGGGTAGCTTTTATAAACAGAGAGTGGTTTGTGTGTGGAAAAAACATTCAGAGGAAATGGTGGATTACAAGATCAGTTACAATCTTTATAAAACATTTGGATAAGTACATGAATACGAAATGTTTTGAGGGATATGTGGCAAGTGCACGCAGGTGGGACTGGTTTACTTTAGGATTATGTTCGATATGGACTGGTTGGACTGAAGGGTTTGTTTCCGTGCTCTATGAAATAACATCCATATTGACCGTCATTTTTGCATTGCAATCAAGACCAATTCCAAATGGTTATAAAATATTCCAGCCCCGCCGAGTGAGAATTATCTAACAGTTGAGCTTAACTGCACTTCATGTTTCATGACTTTAATGCAGCAAAGCCTGAGCAGATTTCCCCCAGCCTATTTCCTGGTAACTTGCAGTAATTTAGTTTTCCTAATGACTTATTTCGGCACTTTTTCAGGATCCTTAGTAAATATTACAATTCTACCATTAGTGAGTCTTGAGAAGATTTATAGCTCAGGTTGAGGTTCTGGATGGAACTTTGCTCACTGAGCTGGAAGATTCGTTTTCAGACATTTTGTCACCATACTAGGTAACACCATCAGTGAGCCTCCGGGTGAAGCATTGGTGGTATGGCCCACTAGCAGACCATACTACCAGATTCTACCATTTTCTTTTTGATGAAATTGTGTGAAAAGCAAGTCCATTTGAGGATAATTGTAATTCCAAACATCTTAACAATTTTACAAATATTATTTTTTAGCAAAATTATACATAATCTTTATACAAGCTTTATTGTATATAGTCTGTTTTGCGAGAGTGTAAAAACAAATCACGTTTGAGTAATGAGTATCACGCAGTCAATCACTAAAAGAAAACTGAAGATAGCAATGTTTTCTTTGTTATTGAAATATAATTTATTTTAGGATCTGTTCTGGGAGCAAATTTTAAATGTTCTTATTCTTGTCTTAATTTAGTTCAATCCCTGGAGTAGCTCACAATGAGTTACTAGCATTGGCCACAGCACCAGGTAGGTCAGGCAGCATCCAGGGAAGAGGAGAATCGATGTTTCGGGCATAAGCCCTTCTTCAGGAAAGGGCTTATGCCCGAAACGTCGATTCTCCTGTTCCCTGGATGCTGTCTGACCTGCTGCGCTTTTCCAGCAACACATTTTCAGCTCTGATCTCCAACATCTGCAGACCTCACTTTCTCCTCACTGCACCAGGTAGCCTAGTTGTATTATCACTACCTTGTTCATCTAGTGACCTAATTAACACTCTAGGGACGTGGGTTCAAGTCCCATGATGGTGAAATATAAGTTCAATAAGAATTGGGAGTTGAATATGATTCATCATCTAATGATGTTAATTGTGAGGCAAAACCTATTTAGTTCACTAATGTCCTTTATGGAAAGAAACTATCATCTTCACCTGGTCTCCAGACCCAAAGCAATGTGGTTGACTCTTAACTGTTCTTGGGGCAATTAGAGATGATAAATCAATGCTGACCCAGCCAGCAATGCCATCATCCCATGATGGAATTAAGAAAAACATTGCATTACTGCTCAGAAAGTTTTCATTTTTAGGTCTTTTAGGGTGAATTTACGGGAACATATATACGTAGCTGTTTACTATGTCAACTGAGTTGTTAGAGATTGAATTTGACAGTATTGTAACATTACTTTGGAAATATCTCTATTTCTTGGCTTGCACAGTAGCTCTAAATTCTGAGGATGATGAAAAATAATGTTATAAGCACCTTGAGCTAACCAGATGTAATATTTGAAAACCCTTATATTAAGTATTACAAATAGTATTTAACAGAGAGCTTCTAGAGGGTATATTGTTTATGACTTGGGATTTGAAGTTACAAGATTTTAATAAAGAATTGTTGAATTAAACCATATGAAACCATATGCTGGGCGGCACGGTGGCACAGTGGTTAGCACTGCTGCCTCGCAGCGCCAGAGACCCGGGTTCAATTCCCGACTCAGGCGACTGACTGTGTGGAGTTTGCACATTCTCCCCGTGTCTGCGTGGGTTTCCTCCGGGGGCTCCGGTTTCCTCCCACAGTCCAAAGATGTGCAGGTCAGGTGAATTGGCCATGCTAAATTGCCCGTAGTGTTAGGTAAAGGGGTAAATGTAGGGGTATGGGTGGGTTACGCTTCGGCGGGTCGGTGTGGACTTGTTGGGCCGAAGGGCCTGTTTCCACACTGTAAGTAATCTAATCTAATCTAATCTAATCTAATCTAATCTTTTATGTTCCATTTATAGTTTATTAATTTTCAATGGAAATGGAAATTATTTTATTCGCTTTCTTTTTTAAACTTTCTACATTTTTTTGTTAATTATCTTTCTTTTTCTTTTTATGGCAATGCTTTTATGACAATTTTGCTTGTTTTGCAATTGAATATATTTTTCACTTCACCTTTTGCTTGTATGTCATGGTCAATATTAATCACAGAACCTCAGTTTACAAATATTCGACCACGAGTTAAATGAAGACAAAAAAGACTGATCATAATTCTTCAATACAGAAAGAGCGTATAATATTCTTCATTGCAGCATCTAATCAGTTTTTAAAACAATGACAGTATCTTTTTGGTCTGACTTCTCTCTCCAGAAGTGTGTTTTATGTATTGATGACACACAGTCTGTGAAGAAGAATTTGTTTGGTATGTGTCCTAAATTTGTCTTGCACTAGTTTGTGTCTGTATTCCATGCCTGATTATTAGACTTCAACTTACATCATTTACTTTCTGACATGTTTTTATATGATTATCTCTCCATTGCCTTATTGAAGATTCATTATTTCCTCAAAACTGCATCATAAGAGATCTTTTTTACGGTCTTCTCTCTGCACTGCCTCCAATATCTAAATATTAACCTTTACATGATACAGTATTCAAGATTTGGCCAGATCAAATATCATTCAATTTAAACATGACTTCCTTTGATTACTACTCCACTACTTTGCCAGAGTTCATTACTTTATTTTCTCAGTTAAATTGTTATTTCGGAATGATTAAACATGTTCATTCTCAGCTATTTTAGTGTTACTCAAATAGCAATTTTGCAGGCAATTCTTAAACCTCACCTCTATCATCAAGCTTTCAGTCACACCTTATAAATTGTTTTTGTCTAGTTCAGCACCCTTTTTGTTTCCACTTCAGAGAAGTGAATTGAAATGTCTTTCTCCTTTAAGGAATGATATCAATGGAAATTAGGCTCCTTGAGTGAGTACCAGCTTAGAGAAGTAACCTGGAGACAGATTTATATTGTTCAGTTTGACAAGGAAGTCAGTATGTCAGAACATATTATAGGCACAAAGTATGTCTACATATTCTGGATTCTGTGTGGCTACATAGAGCTGAATCTTTCAATTTTTTAGCTAATTTCATAGCTCTCAATTTTTTAATTAATTTCATAGCTCTCAATTTTTTAGTTGCGTCGAAGTCTTAGAAGGATTCTCACCTCAGTTCGTGTCTTACCAGATGTGCCTCATTAACTACTTACCTCACCCTCTCAGACACTGCTCTTTCCCCATCTCACCATGGTTCCAAGAACAATTCACCACTCACTGGACATAGACCGAAAGGTCAGCATTCCATTCACCCGTCTTTGGAAGACTGCTGCTGTAACCCAGGGAAGCATGAGCAATCCAGTGCTGCCCTCATTGGCAATTCAATGCAACAGCAGCTACAAAGCCATGCTGCTCTCTGTACATGACAAGCATAGCTGACACACCCTTGTACATACAACCCCATTCTCTTGTCCTTGTCGCTGTTTCATCACACATGATAACCTTAGCTACATCCCGTCTAAATACCCATGTCGCTGTTACTCTGTAATGTCGACTGGAGACCTGCATCTTGTCAATGTCCACAAGGGGCTTATCACATACAGTATAGCAATCAGACAATTCCAAATGTGAGCTTTTAGTTCTAACCACCAAAAGGGAACAACTGTAAGACCAATAGAATCTGCAGTTCACACCCACAATGCAAACAAAATGCTGGCAATAGGACCAATGACTAGTCTACAGTCCATGATGATTATTTACTCCAGCTACTGGGTGTGGACGTCAGTCAGCTCCTGTTTGGCTTGCAGTGCCTGATACAACCGGGTTCTGTCATGGACAAAGAGGGTTCCTCCTTCCGAATGCTGTCCTCATCCTCCTCAAAAGATTAATCCTATTCCTTCAGTTTCTCAGCATTCAGCATATTGCCTGGTTTCCAGTTCCAAATGCGCAGAGCAGAGCACAAAACGACGATGACGCACAATTTCTCTAGATATATGGGAGGGCACACCAAGATCAGTACAACGAGTTGAATTATGTGGTCAGCAGCCCTATCCTCCACTCCACTACGGCTGTGGTTGAAGCGTGGAAGCATTGTATTAGCTCCACATCAGTGAGGGATTGCATAATGGTGTCATGAGCCAAAGTTACATTATATCCAGTTACTAGCTTGTAAGGCACTCAAGGAACATCAGACTGTTTCAGGATAGAGGGGTTGTGGCAATTGCTAGGGTATCCAGAAAGTAATAACAGTGCTTACAGAACCCTTGCTCATTAATTGTGCAGGAACCCCTTTCTGTTGATGAACTCTGCTTTATCTCAGTGACATGTGTGCAATTTCCCTATAACACTTGATTCCTTTAATCATCAAAAATTTGTGTATCTCAACCTATTAAACTATATGTACTGACCCAACTTCAATAGCCCTCCATTGATACATACATAATCCATTGACAGAAGAAATGTCTCATCTGTCTTAAATGTGCAACCCCTTCTTATAAGATCTACTCACTGCACTCATACAGAAGCTGTCCAATTCAATTAAAACTGAACAATGGAGATGTCTAATAGACAATACTGCATTCACTGACCTCATTGAAGTGAAGCAGCATGGTCTTGTATAGATGGCATTGGTCATTGTTTAGATGCAATTGGCGGGAAGCAGGAGAGATCAAACACAAGTCATCCGTCAATACCTGGGAAGAGTCAGTAGCAAAACAGCTGTCACCTTCGCAACCACCAATAGTGGACGACCTATCATCCCTGCAGCCCTCAGCTCCCCCTCTGGTATTTGGAGTAGTCATAATTTCCCAGAACAATCCGAGTCTATGATGACACTGTGCCTCACTCAACCATGAGAATAGAGATGGGGCCAGAAAACTCTGGGCCTCCAAGCGAGTTCCATGCATGCGGATGGGCTATTGGGACCTTTCCCTGAGCAGGGTATTCTTCATCCTTCAAGGCAGCCTGCTGCTCTTCCTGGGCTTGCCATCAGCCATGCTCCTCCTCCATCTGCACTCACCCTTCTTAGGAAGGTAGCTCAAGTGACAAACGTGTCATCAGTGGCAGGGCACAGGACTCTCAGTCAAAATGACCAAAAAAGGGAACAGAAGGAGGAAAAAACATCTTAGGTACCAGAACAGTCAGTGGTACCATAACCTGCAAATGAAGGTTAAACGCATTCTTCATATTGTGAGGTATGTAGCACTCTGATAACAAAGGCCATTTCTCCACCTTTCATTCAGCTTCAGCATCAGTATGCACACCAACTTGGTGAAGGTGCTATCCCAGCCGAGTGACCAGCACATTATATCAAAATGAAAGTGCTTGCGGTTCTCCAACTCCCTTCCCATCACAGACCCACATCAATCGTTCAACTTTTCACTGCATTCAGTATAGACCATCAATAACCTAGCATGGCAAATGTTGAAATGGTTGTGTGCAGCTCCCACATCAGTCTTGAAGTTGAATGACTAATGGTGAACCTTTGGACAACATTGGTGCTTTTGCTCATCAAACTGGCACTGACTCCATCCATCCTGGGCGTTGTCCCATCGATTTGCATTTTGCATCTAGAGGACGGTTAGTGATGACAGGGAATGTAGTTTGAGCCTCCATGTCCTCTTTTACTTTGTATTGCCCTGACAGCCCATTTTCACCCATTCACTCTCCTGTGGAGATCCACCTCATTGAACTTCAGCTCTAACTGTCCTCCCTGTCCCTAAGGCCCAGAACTACATCTTAATGATGTCCACCATATTCCTCTGCCCCTGTGGAGACCATGGTGATGGTCATTGTCAATAATTCCTTACTCGACCATACCCTCTGATGCTGTTCCTCATACCTCCTCATACACATTGAGCTCCCCATCACTGCCCATAGCACTACCTCTAAAAATGCCTTTGCTTTTCAGACCTAGCCTTGGTTTCCCCATCCCTTTTGGGCATTTTTTGGCTGTGACCCTCCCCTGCTGCCTCTTGACTGCCTGTGGTGAGCAGCCCCTGCATATGACTGACCAGGTCATTGATTGTTGTGTTCACAGCCCCTTAAATGAAAATATGTGATTGACCTGACTGCTGGGCCTGACCATTGTTCAGTCCTCAGACTGTAGTCACATATATCCCCTGACCATGGCCAATTCCCAGGACTGAATGTGACTGCATCTGTGACCCACAGTACCAGGTCAATAACAGCCAACAGCATTCACTTCACTGTACTGTGGACCAGACCAACCAAATTAGCCACATGGCCATTTGTTTGAATAAATATGTAGTGTGCTTGCTGCACAGGCAGCTGACATGTGCTATGTTAAATTGATGTCTCTGTGCCATGAAGCAACTTAAACAGATCCTACTAACAAGCAAGGCAAGCAGCCTAGTTTTGTGTCTGTGCTAAAGAACCTATCAATATGGCAGCACTAATAGCATTTGGCTCTGGCTGAAGTAAGAATGTGCTAACAGGCAACGCAAGGCATGGATGCCATTAGTATGTAGCTAAGTGCTAAGAGAACAAGCCAGCATTGCTAAATTACAGCTTGGTCCATTCCTAGAGTCAGTACTTGTGTGAAAATTGTTCTTGAAGCAGCCTTTCAATGCTTGTTCCCAGTGTACTTTGCAATGCAAGTCTTTGCTTTGGAGCCACACGATGGCTCAGTGGTTAGCACTGCTGCCTCACTGTACTAGAGACCCAGGTTCGACTCCAGCCTCACGCAACTGTCTGTGTGGAGTCTGCTCATTGTCCATCTGTGTGGGTTTCCTCCGGGTTTCCTCCCACAGTCCAAAGATGTGCAGGTTAGGTGGATTGGTCATGATAAATTGTCCATAGTATTAGGTGCATTAGTTAGAGGGGAATGGGTCTGGGTGGGTTACTCTTCAGGGGGTCTGTGGACTTGTTGGGCTGAAAGGCCTGTTTCCACACCGTAGGGATTCTAATCTTGCTTCCTTAACAGCTCCCAGTGAAGTGGTGCCATGATGGTGTGGGAAATCATAGAATCTCTATAGTGTGGATGCAGGCTATTTCATCCATACCGACCTCTAAAGTGCATCCCAGCCAGCCCCACCCTATAATCCTGCATATTCCATGGCCAACCTATGCTGTGGAAATGTTCCAGATTTTAATGTTACTTTTTACAGTTTGTGTTTTAAATGTGAGTAGATTAGGTTTTATTAAATTTATCTTGCCTAATGGATAGTACTAGCAAAATAATATATGTCATTGAGTCAAATACATCATTTGGGAAAGGCGAGTCATCTTAGTCCAGATGGTGGTGATTTTCCTTCCCTAAAGGACATTACCATTTGAGGTTTTAGCAACATTTCAGCAACTTTGCATTGCATTTGTTTATGGTGCCAACCTGCAAATTACTAGAGTTATCAAAATCAATTTAATGTTTGCTATAGCATAATTATGATCTCATTAATTTAAGCCCTTTAGGTTGTCCAAAACAATATCCCTTTGTCCAAAACCATAATCACCCTGGACTGCAATATTAACTCTTGGGAAAATGAATTCAAGAATGGAAGAGGAAAGTAGACAAGGGTGAAACAAATAAGCAGATAAGGGAAGGGTGCAAAGAAACGGTCAAAATAGAGCAAAAAAGCTATACAGAGTCAGAACAGAAACAAATGTGTCAACAATACAAAAACAAAGCACAGAAGAAAGGCAGAGATTGTTGCTGTGACTTACTTTAAACCATTCAGAATTTTAGTTAGTTGTGGAAGTTGAAACAATGATAAGTACACCATTTCCTTTTCAGACTGTATTGCTGATATTCCTAGATGTTACATTGCCATCCCACACCAAGTTTTAAACACTTCTGTTGTCAACTTACAAAGACGTGTTTTGACACACCTCTGGAGCAGGTGAGATTTGAATGAAGGCCTCCACTCCCAGAGGTAGACGTACTACCTCTGCACCACAAGAATCCTTCTAAAGGACAATAGCAGAGTATCAAATCTGTCTGAAGTTGGCAACTGAACCATGTTCTATGCACCGTACCTGAGAATAGATATAGGTAAACACTGTAGGTAATTTCTTAACCATCCTGTTCAGAGATTTTATTAGACAGTCCATGTGGGGTTGAAACCAAAACCTCTCGCTCAAAGGTAGGGATACTACCGCTGTGACACATGAACCTCTCCCTATCTAAATGTTCTCAGTTCATTAATAGCCAGCACATATTTCTTTTTAACCTTAAATATAGATGTTAATAAACATAACATTGCAATTAACCTAACATTAACACACGAGGCTCCTTTGGTGAATTGATAAGTACCAAATTCTGGAAGCACTTTTTAAAATATTCTGGAAGCATTACTTAATTATCCCAATTTGGAACAGAAGTTCTAAATTAAACAGAAGCAATTTCAGGATAACTTCCAGTTGAGACTTTCAGAAATGATACAATCGTGAAAATTAATTACATTTTCTCTTTCTTTATCATAGCTATAAAATTGCAAATAGTAAACAAATAGGAAGCTGAACATCTGAAGAATTGTGTTAAATCTCCAACATGAAATTTTGCATCTTGCCATAAAAGGTTGAATTTTGTAACTCGATAAAGAAATAAAAGTTTTAAAAAATGGTGTTAAAAAAGTTTGAACCTTATGCCTGCAATGGAAAGATAAGCTGTTGATTAAAACAGGAGGCAACATTGCTGTAAAGGCAACATTGTTGACAAAGTTTTTTGTCCCCCACTCACTCAGGACAAATGCAACAATGTCAAAGTTGAAACAATCCCACAACAATATATTTGAGAAGAAAGTGAGGACTGCAGATGCTGAAGATCAGAGCTGAAAATGTGTTGCTGGAAAAGCACAGCAGGTCAGGCAGCATCCAAGGAGCAGGAGAGTCGACGTTTTGGGCATAAGCCCTTCTTCAGGAATGAGGAAAGTGTGTCCAGCAGGCTAAGATAAAAGGTAGGGAGGAGGGACTTGGGGGAGGGGCATTGGAAATGCGATAGATGGAACGAGGTTAAGGTGAGGGTGATAAGGTGAGGGTGAAAGGCCAGAGTGGAGGTGGGGGTGGAGAGGTCAGGAAGAAGATTGCAGGTTAGGAAGGTGGTGCTGAGTTCGAGAGTTGGGACT
>NC_057723.1:48541229-48544793 GCF_004010195.1 Chiloscyllium plagiosum
GCACTTCCAATGCCCCTCCCCCAAGTCCCTCCTCCCTACCTTTTATCTTAGCCTTCCTCATTCCTGAAGAAGGGCTTATGCCTGAAACATCGATTCTCCTGTTCCTTAGATGCTGCCTGACCTGCTGTGCTTTTCCAGCAACACATTTTCAACAACAATATATTCCACAATTGAAAAGGACATTGATCATTTGGCAAGTTAACTTGTCAATCAATCATTATCCTTTCTTTATCATCCAAACTTTTATGATTGATTTCAGTTCGCCTTTAAGTACTTCTGCTGTGAGTGCAAGATAAACAGTTTTGTCGGCACATTTCCCTTTCAGCAATATTCAAGTTCTTTACAAGGAAGCAATTTATTTTTGCTTGTGTCCTTTATCCTCCAGGATGTGTCAGTCGATCGCAAAGTTTGTGTTATATCTGCGACTTTTGATTTCCTGTGAGAAAATCTATTTTTTGATTCCAACAATCTGCCCATCTGACAACTTATGTTCTGCTGTTGATCAGCACCTTTTAATGTAAGTTTGGCTAAATGAAACAATTAACCACATCCAGTCAACTCTCCTGCCAGAGTTAAAAAAGAGCAATGCGCTTGCATTTAAAACATGCTCATTATAAATGCAGAGTAAATGTTTTCACAGTAGAAAGACGGAAATACATGCATCCCTCCCTTTTTTTAATTCCCTTGAAAAGTGCTTGATCTTTCTATCGTCTGTTCAAATGAGGCCTCAGAGATCAGCCTTCTCCAGTCTCCCAAATGGCCTATTTGTTGCTTGAATTTTTTTTAAAGTTTATTTTCCTGATCTCTTTCCATTTTTTTCCTAACCCTAAGGTGTGCAACACCCTCGCCATCCCTGAAGACTAAATTGAGTACGCCTGCTCCATTTCCAAACAGAATGCAGAAGAAAACACACAGAACTTCCCTACCCCAATCCCAAACTCGTGCTGTTTCACTTCTTCCACTCCACTTCACTCTCCCACTTACCCATCATTGCAGATCTAAGCTGAATACTATTTTTGACCCAATGTCAAACTCATAGAATATCCCTTGTATAATGTACAAGACCACAAAATGAACACATATTGCATTGGGTAATTTATGTTTCTTAGCTTTCCTTCTGTGGTTGTATTTAAATATTGATGTTTGTAAAGCTACCTAATTCATTGCTATAGATCGTCCGAAAAACAATGCAAGATCTGTGTTTGGCACACAGTCCTGACATTTATACACAATGCAACAAGGTGATAGATGTGTATCCATGGGTTTGATACATTGTAAAATAAATCACCTAATAAAGGTTGTTAATTTTTCATGATGACGTGCTGCAAGCACTGTTTGTTCCAATTTGACATGTTAATCTCAATGACAAATAGATTTTGTACTCTGCTATATATTTAATCAAAGTTTTTTTCCAAGCAACCCTCGTAATCATGGGATTTTAATTTATATCTGTCATGGTTCTCCTTGCATTAATGAGTTTTTGGATAAAGTTTTCAGAGATAAGCTGGTAACCCTCGGTAGTTTTATTCTGCAATGTTTCAAAGGATTATAGAAATTTTTAAAAAGCTTTAATTATCAATATGGATTATGATAAATATAAACATGTAACTATATGGTTTATATGGTTATGAATAGCTTTGGATTTGCTTCAATGAAATTGTGCAGTGTAACCGAGCGTGAAACCCCTTGAATTTATTGCAGATGGTCAAGGGTAACACCACCTTCACTTTCACACCTGCTACAGTATAATCGCAGCCATTGTGTTTCCAGTTAGCAAATTCTAGTTGAAATCTCCAATGACAGAAACACAAAATCTTAACATATATGCCACTGAGTAGAGCTCTATCAGTGTTCGTGAGTACTTATGTAGACCTACATTTCCCTCAACTCCACATGACACTAGCAATGCAAATTGGGCACGTTGATCGCTCTCTCTTTGTGTAAATACCAATAATGCAAAAATAATTTTAGAATTCATAATATTTATAAACTGATGATGGTTAAATCATAAAAAGGCAAATGAACGTTCATAATTAAGCAGCACAGGAGCTTAGGAATATAAGTCTACTGAACCTCTCAAGCTTGTTCCACTATTTAATGAGATCAGGGTTGATCTGTATCTTAACTCAATCAATCAGCTAAATGTTCTTTAATCTTTTATGACCTTGGCTAATAAAAGCCTATTATTTCAGACTTATAATTATTAAATGAGCTAGTACTTATTGATTATTTTGTTGGAAAGAGTTCCACATTTCTATCACCCTTTGCATGCAGCAATGTTTTGAGCCCTGTCTTCTGAAAGGTGTAATTCTGATTTTCTCTGATCCTAAACTCCTTCATTAGCAGAAAAGGTTTCTACCTCTTCAAACAATACCTTTCTAAATCCTAAAATCCTCAAACAATTTTTTTTTTCTCCATATTCCATTGAATACAAGCTTGATAATATAAAGTTTCTTCATAAACTATTCCTTGGTTCCCACATAACATTCTGGTCAATCTGTGTTGTATTCTTCCCAAGGCCAATATATATCTTCGAAGTTGTGGAGCCCAGAACTGCACACATACTTTCGGTATTCTATAACCTCAAAGGTTTATAAATTTGTACCAAAACATCCTTGCATTATATACAGTATTTTTTCTTACTTTCACTGGAATAATTTTCCTTTGTGAATATTATTTGCCAGATATTAATTACCTAGTCATTTAAACTTCAGCAGCTATCTACTCTCATGCTGCTGTTATTGGAATTAGTTTCCAGAGATAGCAAGCAAGCTGTCAAACAGTCAAATTACAAGAAAATACTATGATTGTTAACTTGTCTTACTGGCTATTCATTTTCATCAGTCTTCATGTGAGGGACCAGGTGCTGTTGTATCAGATGACTGAATATCTCAGCCTTTTCCCATCCCATTTCATTGAAGTCTGCAACATCGTTCATGAAGCTTGCACCTGTTACCTGCAAACATTACGACATTCGAGCAAAAATAAGCCCTTGATGCTGGTGATGTGTTGGGGAAAATGTCAGAAAAAAAACAATTAGTAACAATGTATGAAGAAAAGAGAGGATGAGTGAATTGGAAGATTCATTTATCTATTAATTACTCTTGTTATTTTATTGCAACATAATCTTTTCCACATCATGACTTTTTCTTTTGTCAAGCAAGAAGAGAAAAATTACCCTTTCGTTCATTTGAAAGCAATTTTGCATAAATATTTACTGTGGAAAAGGATATGGAAGATATAGACTGCAGGGAAATAGATGGTGACATCTTGCAAAATGTCCAGATTACAGAGGAGGAAGTGCTGGATGTCTTGAAATGGTTAAAGGTGGATAAATCCCCAGGACCTGATCAGATGTACCCGAGAACTCTGTGGGAAGCTAGAGAAGTGATTGCTGGGTCTCTTGCTGAGATATTTGTATCATCGATAGTCACAGGTGAGGTGCCGGAAGACTGGAGGTTGGCAAACATGCTGCCACTGTTTAAGAAGGGCAGTAAAGACAAGCCAGGGAATTATAGACCAGTGAGCCTGACCTCGGTGGTGGGCAAGTTGTTGGAGAGAATC
>NC_057723.1:48545020-48558776 GCF_004010195.1 Chiloscyllium plagiosum
GGTGCTGGGCCCTCTACTTTTTGTCATTTACATAAATGATTTGGATGCGAGCATAAGAGGTACAGTTAGTAAGTTTGCTGATGACACCAAAATTGGAGGTATAGTGGACAGCGAAGAGGGTTACCTCAGATTACAACAGGATCTGGATCAGATGGGCCAATGGGCTGAGAAGTGTCAGATGGAGTTTAATGCAGGATTTATACATTTAATGGTACGGTCCTAGGGAGTGTTGCTGAACAAAGAGTCCTTGGAGTGCAGGTTCATAGCTCCTTGAAAGTGGAGTCGCAGGTGGATAGGATAGTGAAGAAGGCGTTTGGTATGCTTTCCTTTATTGGTCAGAGTATTGAGTATTGGAGTTGGGAGGTCATGTTGCAGCTGTACAGGACATTGGTTAGGCCACTGTTAGAATATTGCATGCAATTCTGATCTCCTACCTATCAGAAAGATGTTGTGAAACTTGAAAGGGTTCAGAAAAGATTTACAAGGATGTTGCCAGGGTTGGAGGACCTGAGCTACAGGGAGAGGCTGAACAGGCTGGGGCGGTTTTCCCTGGAGCGTCGGAAGCTGAGAGGTGACCTTATAGAGGTTTACAAAATTATGAGGAGCACGGATTGGATAAATAGACAAAGTCTTTTCCCAGGGGTCTGGGAGTCCAGAACTAGTGGGCATAGGTTTAAAGTGAGAGGGGAAAGATATAATAGAGACCTTAGGGGAAACTTTTTCATGCAGAGAATGTTACATGTATGGAATGAGCTGCCAGAGGATGTGGTGGAGGCTGGTACAATTGCAACATTTAAGAGTCATTTGGATGGGTATATGAATAGGAAGGGTTTGGAGGGATATGGGCCGGGCGCTAGCAGGTGGGACTAGATTGGGTTGGGATATCTGATCGGCATGGACGGGTTGGACCGAAGGGTCTGTTTCCATGCTGTACATCTCTATGACTCTATGACTCTAAATCTAGTTCTTGCCCAAACTCTTAATTTGCATTTTACTCCAATTAAGTCCAATGCAAAGTACCAATCGCCTTTAGTCTTCCATCTAATTATTGCATTATTAGGCCTCATAAAGCTAAATTTTCACTTGGATTATAAAGGAAAAGTGGGGACAAACATGGCTTTGTGCCTTTTGCTATTAATAACACACATTACAATTCTGGGGCGCTTTCATTAACTATCAAAGCTCAAGCACTTTTCTTCAATTTACCAATAAATATAAGAATGTAGGAACATAGGGAGGCCATTCAGTCCCTCTAGACTGTTCTGCCCTTCAATTAGATCATGGTTGATCTGCGGTCTAACTCCATATACCTGCTTTTGACCGATATCCCTTCATATCCTTACTTACAAAAATTTATTTATCTCAAATTTAAAATTAACAAATCATCTGGCATTCACTGCTGCTTGTGAAAGACCATTGCAAACATTTATTGCTTGTATGTAGAAGTGCTTCCTAACATCTCTCCTGAATGGTCTGGCCCTAAGTCTCAGACTCTGTTCTAGAATCCCCAACCAGTGGAAATAGTTTATCTTGATCTACCCTGTTTCTTCCTCTTAATGTGTTAACTATGATCAGTACACCCCTTAACATTCTAAATTCTAGAGAAAACAGGCCTAATTTGTAAAATCTCTCCTCATAACTTAGCACCTGAAGTCCAGGTATCATTTTTGTAAAACTACTTTGTACTTTGCCCAAGGCCAATATATCCTTCCTAAAGCATAGTGCTTCACTTAAGGTCTACCAGGTTTTGTATAATTGCAGCATGACTACTGTATCCTTATACAGCAGTCCTCTAGATATAAAAGCCAGCATTCCATTAGCTTTCTTGATCCATGCTGCTTTTGCCTCAATAATATGCAGAAGTACATCAAGTGGTCATATATATTCACCTGTGAATTTGTATCCTGATTATGTTTTGGTGATAGACTGGCACCTGTTTAGCAGTTAATAAATGGGGAGAACTGTGGTGAAATTAATATTAATTTTTTATGGTTATGATAAGGTCAGATTTCCAACAGCATATATGAAATAAATCTAACACACAACATCAGCAGACCTATTAGTGGTTGATAATTAAGGTTCTGCCAATGACAAATAAACCACCCCACATAGAAATTCTACTTGGCAGCAGTTCCACTAGAAAATGAAAATCCTGTGGAAATGCTTCACCATCTAATAATTGAAGCCTGTGTTCAAATTAAATGTAATCCCTCATTTTGTTTCCAGATTTGTCTTGCTTACATATCCTTGTGATCTTAGGTACATCACACCACTTCACAGCATTTGCATTCTGTGTTGCTCTTTGGGTTATCCTGAAAATGTGGAAGGCTCCAACTAAATGCAAATATTATCTTCCTTCCTTCTTACTCAATGGCAGATGGTTTATAATCAGAGAAAAAGCTGTGCTGTCAGCAAGCCTTTCTTTTTCCTAGTAAAGATAATGTATCAGAAAATTTATAATATGCATTAAATAAAAACAGAAAAACTTGGTGCTGAAGCAGTCCTCAAAATCAAGTTGAATGTTCATAGTGGATTTTCTCACAATTCTATGTTTTTATGTTACTCACATTGCAAGTAAATCTTTCTTCTTAAATATATAAATATGAATTTGTTTAATCAAACATGACTGTTTACTTGATGGCCCTTTTCTTTCCATATGTGGAATTGGCAGAATTTCTAAGGGACCACTTTTTAATCTGCTACTGAGGGAGGTTCTGCTTCTGCCAGAAATCACAATGTTAGTTATAATTATATTCTTAGCCAGGCCAGTTCACAACTCCCTAGACTTATGGGAAAAGCATATTGGCACAAGAGGATGAAACTGGTTGCTGCAAAATATCAAGAACATGCAGCCGAAAGCGGTAGTAACTTCATGACTGGTAAGGAAGACTTTTATTTCACCTCAATTCAAATATCCATTTCTTTTTTGGGGCATATTGCAAAAAGCTATAGCAACTCCAAAAAGTATGTGGCACTTTTCCATTACATCTAACAGTGGTTCAGCCAATTTCCTGAGACTGGGAAATGAAGTGGTGCTGGAAAAGCACAGCAGGTCAGGCAGCATTTCAGGAGCAGGAAAATTGATGTTTCAGGCAAATGCTGTTCACCAGGAATCAAGCTTTTGCCCAAAACATTGGTTTTCCTGCTCCTTGGATGCTGCCTGACTTGCTGTGCTTTTCCAGCACCACTCTAATCTTGACTCTAATCTCCAGCATCTGCAGTACCCACTTACATCTCGGAAAAAAAAAAAGCTCAAGCACTGGACTTTCTCATATAATAGTCCAAAAATCCAAAGAGCAGATATGGGTGTCTCCCCTTGATGGGTAGTCACAGAGGGTAATGAAAAGAGCAAATTCGGTGAGGTTGAAAACAACAGGAGGAGAACTGAGAGAGACAGAACCTAGCAAGGCATATGAAAGCTGAGAAAGGTCAGTGCAGGCTGTATTTCTGGACTGGCCACAAGAAAAATCAAAGTATGTTTTCACAGGGGAAAGAGAGAAAATGAGCATTTTACTCATTGATTTTTGAAACTCATGTAATTTAGTTGTAATTGTAAAGTTTTATAGGTGATAGTAGGGTTTACCAACAGCTGTAAAACATTTCCATAATAGTGTCTCTAAGTAGGGTAGTTTAAACATTGGTGGGATGAATATGCAAATCAAAGAGGAACATTGAGTAATAAAGCAGGATAGTAATGTGGGTAATGATAATCAGAATGTGCCATGAGGTTCAGGGAGTACAAATCTAAAAGGGCATCAGTTGATAAAGCTAGCGATTACAAAGATGGTGAAAAGAAAGATCAGAGTTAAATGTCAACAAATTAAAAAGCTCTGTATGCATCTCTCCCTCAATGTCAGCAAAACTAAACAGCTGATCATAAACTTGAGGAAGAATACAGGACGACACACCTCAATCTACATCAATGGAGCCAACGTGGAGAGGGTCGAGAGCATCAAGTTCCTAGGAGTGATGATAACCAACAATCTGACATGGACTACACACTTAGATGTGATGGTCAAGAAGGCACAATCTCCTTTTCCTTCCCCAGGAAGCTAAGGAAATTCAGTGTGTCTCATCAACTTTTACAGATGCACTATGGAAAGTATTCTATCTGGGTGCATCACAGCCTTGAACAGCAACTGTTCAGCCTAGGACCATAAGAAACTACAGAAAGTTGTGAACACAGCCCAGACCGCCACGCAAGCCAACCGCCCATTCATTGACTCCATATAGACTTCTCATTGCCATGAAAAGGCAGGCAACATCATCAAAGCTCCCTCCCACACCAGTAATTATCTCTTCCAACCTCTTCTGTTAGACAGTAGATACAAAAGCTTAAACATATATACCAAGTTCAAGAACAGCTTCTTCCCCACTGTTGTTAGACTGCTGAATGGACCTCCCAAATTTCAAATCTAATGTTGATCTTTCTTTAGTACACCTCCTGTGCAACCATAACTTTGTATGCCTTGTTGTATTCAAATCACCCTCTGATCTGTATGTTCTTGTATGTTATGATCTACCTGTACTGTACGCAAAAGTAAACTTTTCACTATACTTAGGTACATGTGACAGCAATAAATTAAATCAACATCAGGACTAACATGGGTGTCTTGTTATCACAGATAAAAATTAAAATGCATGACCTGCCTTGCAATTGGTTCCTGGATGAGGGTTCATAGTATGATTGTTAGCCATTACAGAGATGTGGTTTGACGGTGATCAAGACCGAGAACTTAATTTTAAAGAAAGAAAAGGCAGGACATTAGGAAAGATTTATGAAGTAGTTGTTAATTAAGGCTGACTCGTTATTAAATAATTACCTTAGCTTTAAAGTTCAAAATGTATAAACAGATTAGTTGGAGATAAAAATAAGAAAGATTAAGAGGTCACTGGTGGGAGTAGCTGGGACACTCCCCAATAATAGTTACACTTAGAACTTGGAATACAAGAAGAAATAAAGGGGGTGTGGAAGAAAGGTCCCACAGTCATTGTGGGTGACTTTAATTGATATGTGGGTAGGAAAATCAGACTGCTGAATGTAGCCTGAAAAATGAGCTCATAGATTATTCAGAACAATTTCCTAGAGCAATACATTCAACCGCCAACCAGATTTTACACTTGGTAATGCCCTATGAGACAGGCTTAATCAATAATGTAAGGGAGCTTCTCAGGGACAACAAAGATAACATGATAGATACTTATAGGACCTAGGACTAATAATTGATACAGAAGATATCTTCAGGATGAATTCAGCTGAGACAGGGACAGAGTCGGGTGATTTTTCAGAGGCGAAATTATAATCTCAGTGACACTGTAAAAATGTGGTCAGGGTTTAATCATAGGATCAAGTAAGACAGCTAAGCATCTCACCAATCTGGTTCGGCCTCAAATAGGTACCTGGTAGCATGAAATACATAAAGCTCAGCTTGACGGAGCCCTGCGGAATTTGATGACTCATCAATTCTAATGTAGGTTCATTCGGTTGATTCCTGAGATGAGGGGACTGACTTATGAAGAAAGATTGAGGAGTTGAAGCCTAATATCTCTGGAATTTAGAACAGTGTGAGGAGATCCAACTGAAGTCTGTAAGATGCTAAAGTGGTTTGACAGAGTAGATGGAGAGAGGATGTTTCCTCATGTGGAACTATCTAGAATGAGAGGTCATAGTCTTAGGAGAAGGGGTAGCAGCTTTAAAACAGAGATGAGATGAAATGACTTCTCTCGAAGTCGCATGTATCTATGGAATTCACTACCCCAGAGTGCGGTGGATGATGACACATTGAGTAAGTTTAAGGAGGAGTTAGACAAATTATTGATTGATAATGGGTTGAAGGGTTATGGTGAGTTGGCAGGAAAGTGGAGTTAAGGCCAAGATCAGATCAGCCATGATCAGATCAAATGGTGGAGCAGACTTGTAAGGCTGAATTGTGTACTCCTGCTCTTAGTACTTATGTTCTTATTAAAGAGGAAGTATTGTTTATCTTTATACAGAAAAATGAGAGAGAGATTTGAGAGAGAGAACCAGAGACAGTAAGACCTCAGAGCTGAAGCCCAGAGGAATCAGTTAGATTAGCAGTTAAGTGATTGTTTAACAAGTTCAAACAGCTCTTGCCAGTCTATTCTGTACACTTGAGGTGTCATTCTCTCATCTGCTGAAATCTGATTTGATGGAGGGAGATGATTTAAATGGCCCGATGTCTCCTTAAACTGAGAATGAGAAATGCCAAGTTCAAGTGTAAGATTTACAATCTTTCATTTTTGTCATGTTAGAAGGCTTTTGTAATTAGTCAAAATTTAGTCCAAAGTAAGACATTTGGCAAATGATGTATAGTGTGGTAAAATCAGATCCTTGTTTGGGAAAGATAGAGAAATAGAATATTATTGAACTGAATTGACAATACAGAGTGTTACAGTACAGAGGGATCTGAATATTGTTATGCAAGGATTTCAAAATGTTAACACTCAGGTAAAGCAAGCAATTAAGAAGGCAAATAGATGGTATGGCCTTTATTGCAGGGGAAGTTGGAATTAAAAGTCATGAAGTTTTGCAACAACTGTACAAGGCATTGGTGAGATTACAGCTAGAATACTGTGCATAACTTTTGTTTGCTTACTTGAGACATGTAAGTTCATTGGAAACAGATCGGTTATGGTTCAGCGTCTTATTCTTCAGGTGAAGATGTTGTCTGGTAAGGTAAGGTTATGTAGGTTGGGCCTATACTTGCTGAAGACTAGAAGAATGAAAGGTAACCTTATTGAAAGATATAACATTCTGAGGGAAATTGACAAGGTGGAAACTGACAAAATATTCCCCTATGTGGCAGAATTTAAAAATAAGGACTCTCCATTCAAGATGTGTATAAGTATGAAAGTCCCCTTTCAGACAGTTGTTAATCTTTGAAGTTCTTCTCTGGAAAGCAGTGGACGATATCTAACTGAAAATATTCAAGACTGAGTTTAACAGATTTTTGATCGACAAGACAACTACACACATAATGGGGGAGCTGGCAGAAGAGTGGAGTTAAGGCAAGAATCAGATCAATTATTAACCTATTGAAAGTCAGAGTAGATTTGAGGCCAAATGCCCTAATTCTGCTCCTATTTGTTATGGTTTAATGTGATGTGGAGTGAAGCTAATGCTTAATTATATTAAATAGAATAAATGTCTTCTCATCTAATACTGTATGCCAGTTAAGCGTTTAGGTAGTGGAGACAGTGGAGGGGTTGAGAGAGATAGTGATGATGTTGACCTTGGTATTCTTTGCCTTTAATTTTTGGAACCACAAGTGGTTTTAGTGAATAAACAGAAAGTAGAACCTAAGGATAAACAGAGTACATTCAACTTGGCAAGCTATAACTGAAAGGGTGCGGCAAAGATCAATGCGAGCGCCCCAGCGATTCACTATCTATATTAAGACATTGATGAAGGGATTGAATGTAATATCTCCATATTTGCTGACAACATGAAGCTAGGAGGGACAGTAAACTGTGAAGAGTGCACATAGGGAATCCACAAAGGGATTCAGGAAGGTTATGTGAGTCCACAGTGAGGTGTGTGGCAGGTAGAGTATCATGAGACCCTAATCACCCTTATTCGGCTGAGGTGGGTTGGGCACATCATCAGACGCAAGACTCCCCAACAGGTGCTCTATTCCCAGCTCCGAAATGGCAGGCGAGTCCCAGGTAGGCGGAGAAAGCACTTCAGTGATACCCTGAAGATCTACTGGTGAAGTGTGGCTGGGAATCACTGACTCAAGACCACCCATCTGAGAAGGCATCAAGTACCTCGAGATTTGGCACTGGGAAAATGCAGAAACCAGGCAGAAACAATGTGAGGAGCGTGTTACCACATCAATGCCTCACCTATCCCTTCCAGTGACCACCACCTGCCCCAAGTGTAACAGGATCATTGGAAGCCGCATTGGTCTGTACAACCACCTATTGACTCACTCTGAGAGTGGAAGAGAATCATCCTTGCTTGTGTAGGACAGCCAATAATGATAATTATGATGTGGGAAAATGTAAGTTCATTCACCTCAGTAAGTAATGAAAATCAATATGTTTCTGAAGCAATAAGAAATTTTTAAGTGCTGGTGCTCAAAGCTTTTGGTGTCCTTCCACAAGTAACACAGAAAATTAGCTTGCAAGTGCAGCAAGAAATTAGGAAGGCTAATGGCACTTCGACCTTTTTTGCAAAGAAAAAAAGTAGAATGTTAAGGAAGTCTTGCTGCAGACAAACAGGATTTGGGAAAGACCACGCCAGGAGAATGTCGATGTGTTTGGTCTCTTCCTTTAAAGAAGAATATCCTTACCTTAGAATCAGTACAATAAAGACTCACTGGACTGATTCTGTGAATGAGAGGCTTGCATTATTATGAGGTAAAGTACAGGGGCCATTTACACTCTGTAATTTGAAAGAATGAGAATTGAAACATAGAAGAGGATATGTGGCAGGTTGAATACTGAGTGATTGTTTCCTCTAGTTGGAGAGCTCAGAACTGGAGAGAAATAATCTCTGGATAGCAGGTCATTATTTAAGACTGAAATGAAGTGATATTCAATCATTAGCAGTGTTGTCAATTTGGAATTGGTGTGGGTTATGGATGGTCAGTTGTTGAAGATTTTCAAGGTTGAGGTAATTTTATGGACTCTTTGAATTGGAATAGAACATAGAACATAGAACATAGAAAAGTGCAGCACAGAACTGGCCCTTTGGCCCACAATGTTGTGCCAAGGTTTATTCCTAACCTAAAATAGAATAACCTAACCTACGCACCCCTCAATTCGCTGCTGTCCATGTGCGTGTCCAGCAGTTGCTTAAATGTCCCGAATGACTCTGCCTCCATCACCACCTCTGGCGACACATTCCATGCATTCACAACTACCTTTGAAGTCTCTTCTTCCTCTTTCCTCTTAATATCATAAAACTATGACCCGTCATGCCAGTCAATCCTTCCCTGGGGAAAAGTCTTTGGCTATTGACTCTCTCCATGCCTCTCATTACCTTGTATGCTTTGATCAGGTCACCTCTCTTCCTCCTTCTCTCCAGAGAGAAAAGTCTGAGCTTAGTCAACTCTTTTCATAAGACAAGCCCTCCAGTCCAGGCAGCATCCTGGTAAACCTTCTTTGCACCCTCTCCAAAGCCTCCATATCTTTCCTATAGTAGGGTGACCAGAACAATATTCCAGGTGGTCTCACCAGGGACTTGTAGATCTGCAGCAAAATCTCGTGGCTCTTAATCTCGACCCTCCTGTTAATGAAAGCCAAAATACCATATGCTTCCTTGAGAACCCTGTCCACTTGGGTGGCAATTTTGAAGGATCTATGTACTTGAACACCAAGATCCCTCTGTTCCTCCACACTGCCAAGAATCCTGTCTTTAATCCTATATTCAGCCTTCGACTTTCCAAAATGTATCACTTTGCATTCATCCAGGTAGCAGTCCATCTGCCATTTCTCAGCCCAGCTCTGCATCCTGTCTATGTCACGCTGCAGCTTGCAATAGCCCTTGATACTATCAATGGCACCTCCAATCTTTGTGTCATCTGCAAATTTACTAATCCACACCTCAACCTCCTCATCCAAGTCATTTATAAAAAACTACAAAGAGCAGAGGCCCAAGAACAGAGACCTGTGGGACACCTCTCACCACTGACCTCCAGGCAGAATACTTTCCATCTACAACCACTCTCTGCTTTCTGTCAGCCAACCAATTATGAATCCAGACAGCCAAATCTCCCTGTATCCCTTCCCTCCTGACTTTATGAATGAGCCTACCATGGGAAACTTATCAAATTCCTTGCTGAAGTCCATATACACCATATCTATTGCTTGACTTTCGTTGATCTGTCTCGTCACCTCTTCAAAGAACTAATTGGTTGGGGAAGTGCAGATGAGGCTCATGATAAGGCACAAGCTTATTGAACAGTAGAGAACGCTTAGAGAGACATATGGACTATGCTTGTCATATCTCTGAAATTTGTGATGATGCAGTTTCTTCTTGTGATTCTAAGTGAATCAAATTTACAGTGTTATTCAGTACTTAGTTTGATCAGATCTAAACTGATGACTCAGCATAAATTCACAATCCTTCTTATTGAAGTTATATTGTAAATAATGGGAGAACTGGAAATGTATGATGAGTGATTCAGTGTCCCATTCTAAGAACAGGGCACATGTAAATAAAATCATAGAATCCCTATAGTGTGGAAACAGGCCATTCGACCCTACAAGTCCACACCGACCCTCCAAAGAGTGACCCACTCAGACCCATTCCCCCTATCCTATTACTCTACATTTACGGAGAGAGTGAGGTCTGCAGATGCTGGAGATCAGAGCTGAAAATGTGTTGCTGGAAAAGCGCAGCAGGTCAGGCAGCATCCAGGGAACAGGAGAATCGACGTTTCGGGCATAAGCCCTTCTTCAGGAATGACAGTATCCGTCATTCACAAGTTCTATTGCTTTTCCTTCTGGTTCAGTTGAACATTCAGGCTTCAAAGCGGCTTGACTCTATATGACAGACAAATAGAGTGGAATGAATCAGGAATTTAATCTACTTTTTAGGACCATTTTCCGGTTCAAACCCTGCCTAATTGGACTCTCCAAATGCAGAGTAGCATGGAAATCCAATCAACTGATTTGCCTTCATTTCACTTCCATCATTGGAGCATTGTGCTTGGAATTCCTTGTGATATCTGTTCACAAGCACAAGCTAATGCTGAATGTTTTCGTTGACTCTTTGCTGAAAGGTATAAAATATTCAAATAAATCTTACTGTTTGATTGATTAGAGACCTATAATTAAAAATGAAACTGTTCATGTTCATATCCCTGGTGTTTGTAAATCAACTTTGTACTGCAGGCTTTCAGTATTTCCCAACATAATCACAATCACTCCACTCTGGGCTTTGAATAAGCAACGGTTTAAATTCTACATGCCGAATCCACATCAAAGACAAGTGTGATTGGAATTATAATAGTGGTATTACTGTACTCTCCATGTCAAACAGTTGCTCTGTAAGCTCCCAATGTTGTACAAATATTTTCTCAAGTACTTGAGCCACATGTGTGCTCTGATTGAAAATTCATAATGAAGGACTCACCATATGAATGTAAGAAATAGAATCAGGAGATGGCCTTCTACACTCTGAACCTGCTCTATTATTCAATGCGACTGTAGTTGATATTTTACCTGGATTCCATCTTTCTGCAGATAGAAAGATCAGTATCAATGTGGATGCAATATTGTCTGAGTAATAGAATATAGACAGTTATGATCAATCAATGCTATTTCAAGATGGAGGAAGGTTTTTAATGGATCTTCCTGGAGTCAAAACTGGGATTTTTGTTTTTTCCTGATATGTATTAACAATATAATTCTTGGTGTGAGGAGAAGATTGTGGAATACTAAAAAGACATAGACAAGTTGGTAGTGTTGGCAGATATGTAGCAATTGAAGTTCAACGTGGAGAAGTGATAGGTGATGCATTTTGATACATAGAATATGGACAGACAATATAAAATAATGGTGCAATATTCAAGGGGTTCAGGATTAGATTTTTTTTTAGATTAGATTACATTACAGTGTGGAAACAGGCCCTTCGGCCCAACAAGTCCACACCACCCATACCCCTACATTTACCCCTTACCTAACACTATGGGCAATTTAGCATGGCCAATTCACCTGACCCTGCACATCTTTGGACTGTGGGAGGAAACCGGAGCACCCGGAGGAAACCCACGCAGACACGGGGAGAACGTGCAAATTCCACACAGTCAGTCGCCTGAGGCGGGAAGTGAACCCGGGTCTCAGGCGCTGTGAGGCAGCAGTGCTGTGCCACCGTGCCACCGTGCCGCCCACGGTGTGTATAACAGAAAGTGTCATGGAGACAGGTTCAACTGAGTTATTCAAGAATGCATCAGATGATCATTTGTACAAAAACAACATGCAAGGATAGGGGGGAAGGGCAGGAGAATTTTGTAAAGTCATAATAACCATTCAATTGCAGGTGCAGATGGAATGGCCCAAATGAATTGAATTAGGTTTGTTGTCACATGTACTCACATGAGTACAGTGATAAGTTTACAAGTTGCCATCATTGGTACAAAGACTTTATTTAATTTTAGATTAGATTACATTAGATTCCCTACAGTGTGGAAACAGGCCCTTTGGCCCAACCAGTCCACACCGACCAGCCGAAGAGTAACCCACCCAGACCCATTTCCCTCTGACTAATGCACCTAACACTATGGGCAATTTAACTTGGCCAATTCACCTGATCTGCACATCTTTTATTGCCCACCCCTAATTGCCCAGAGGGCAATTAAGAGTGAACCACATTGCTATGGGTCTGGAGTCACATGTCGGCCAGACCAGATAAGGATGGCAGCTTCCTTCCCTAAAGTACATTAGTAAACCAGATGTTTTTTTCTGACAATCAACAACGGTTTCATGGTCATCATTAGAGCTTAATACCAGATTAGTATTAAATTCAAAACCCACTATTTGCCATGGCAGGGCGCAAACCCAGGTCCACATAATATGACTAAGGTCTCTGGATTAACCGGCCAGCAATAATACCACTCAGCCATCACCCTCTGCAGACTCTTCAGTACAAATTCTTAGGGAAAAACATAGAAAAATAAAGAAATATAAAGCCTAACTTTCTGCACTGTAACACTTTCCATACTTTTTGGTTCCAGATTAGTAACTAAAACACTATTGGTTTCTGTCTTGACTATGCTCAACTCGTCACCACAGTCTGCTGTTATAAAGAATTCTGAAAATTCACAGCCCTTTGATTGAAAGAGGTTCACCAATCTCAGGTCTTTGAGGGCGTCCTGTAGTGGACCCAAATCCTTCTAACCGTACTGTAACTGTTGACCTTTTCACCAATCGCTAGCCATGCCTGCTTATTTAATGTGTAAGCCTCCTCCTGCACTTTCAGGAAACAAAACATTCCTGTGGGCTTTCACTATCTTTCTCAGAACCTCTAGAGAGAAGTTGTTAGATTATGGGGATGATTTTCCATGACTGCCTGCATGTTGGTACTCTCCACTCTTACATTGTCCATCATGATGGCTCCAAAGCACCTTTTAAAGTCCATATCTAGACTTGCTCCTGTCTCTTGAACAGCTCTGCTGTCACTAAATGGATGGTGATGGTGAGTTGAGCTACTAACATGTCACTTCCTGGAAAACTATTCTGGATATGACATAGGACATCCAGTGAGGCTGGGAGCTAAAAATATGGATTAACTGAGTGAGCAAATTTTGACAGATAGAATTTAATGTGGGAAAATGTGAGGTTATGCACTTTTAGGAAGAATAGAATAGATGAATATTATTTTAATGAAGAAGGACTGCAGAAAGCTACAACACAGGTGGATTTGAGAGTCCTTGTGCATAAATCATAAACTGCTAGCATCCAAGTTCAGCATGTTAAAGGAAGGCATATGGAAGCTTGGCCTTTATTTAATAATAGGGAAAACTTGCTAAAACTATACAGGCGGGGAGAAAGTGAGAGCTGCAGATGCTGGAGATCAGAGCTGAAAATGTGTTCCTGGAAAAGCGCAGCAGGTCAGGCAGCATCCAAGGAACACGAGAATCGATGTTTCGGGCATAAGCCCTTTATCAGGAATGAGGAAAGTGTGTCCAGCAGGCTAAGATAAAAGGTAGGGAGGAGAGACTTGGGGGAGGGGCGTTGGAAATGCGATAGGTGGAGGGAGGTCAAGGTGAGGGTGATAGGCCGGAGT
>NC_057723.1:48558920-48569739 GCF_004010195.1 Chiloscyllium plagiosum
CCTTGTCTCAGTCAAATCCCTCGAACTCAGCACCGCCTTCCTAACCTGCAATCTTCTTCCTGACCTCTCCGCCCCCACCGCACTCCGGCCTATCACCCTCACCTTGACCTCCCTCCACCTATCGCATTTCTAATGCCCCTCCCCCAAGTCCCTCCTCCCTACCTTTTATTTTAGCCTGCTGGACACACTTTCCTCATTCCTGAAGAAGGGCTTATGCCCGAAACGTCGATTCTCGTGTTCCTTGGATGCTGCCTGACCTGCTGCATTTTTCCAGCAACACATTTTCAAAACTATACAGGCACATAGTTAGTCTACATCTGGAATACTGTGGACATGTTTGATCTCCTTATATTAAGAAAGATATTCCAAAGAAGCCTCACTAGGTTAATTTCAGGTATAGCAGGCTTGTCTTATGAGGAGGTTTGACCTATACTCACTGCTGAGAAGAATGAGAGGATATTTTATTGATAAATGCAAGCTTCTTGAGAACATAACAAAATAAATGCAAGGAATCCAGGATCAGAGAGCAAAATTATAGAATAAATGGTCAGCTACTTAAGACAGCAATGAGGAGTAATTTCTTCACTTAGAGAGTAGTGAATCAGTGGGATTTTTCACCAAAGAGTGCTGCAGAGGCTGGATTGTTAAGTACATTCAAGTTGAGATAGATAGATTATTAATCATTAAGAGAATCAAAGGTGTGAGGAAAAGGCAGGAATTTGGTGCTAAGGATCATCAGATTAGATCACATCTACTGCTCTGCCCTCATCAATCTTCTTTGTTACTTCTTCAAAAAACTCAGTCAAGTTTGTGAGACATGATTTCCCACACACAAAGCTATGTTGACTATCCCTCATCAGTCCTTGCCTTTCCAAATACATGTACATCCTGTCCCTCAGGATTCCCTCCAACAACTTGCCCATCACTGAAGTCAGGCTCACCGGTCTATAGTTCCCTGGCTTGTCTTTACCGCCTTTCTTAAGCAGTGGCACCACGTTTGCCAACCTCCAGTCTTCCGGCACCTCACCTGTGACTATCGATGATACAAGTATCTCAGCAAGAGGCCCAGCAATCACTTCTCTAGCTTCCCACAGAGTTCTCTGGTACACCTGATCAGGTCCTGGATATTTATCCACCTTTAACCGTTTCAAGACATCCTCCTCCGTAATCTGGACATTTTGCAAGATGTCACCATCTATTTCTCTCCAGTCTATATCTTCCTTTTCCACAATAAATACTGATGCAAATTATTCATTTAGTATCTCCCCCATTCTCTGTGGCTCCACACAAAGGCCACCTTGCTGATCTTTGAGGGGCCCTATGCTCTCCCTAGTTACCCTTTTGCCCTTAATATATTTGTAAAAACCCTTTGGATTCTCCTTGATTCTATTTGCCAAAGCTATCTCATGTCCCCTTTTTGCCCTCCTGATTTCTCTCTTAAGTATACTCCTACTTCCTTTATACTCTTCTAAGACTTCAGTAAGGCATTCGACAAGGTTCCCCATGGGAGACTGATTAACAAGGTTAGATCTCATGGAATACAGGGAGAACTAGCCATTTGGATAAAGAACTGGCTCAAAGGTAAAAGCCAGAGGGTGGTGGTGGAGGGTTGTTTTTCAGACTGGAGGCCTGTGACCAGTGGAGTGCCACAAGGATCAGTGCTGGGTCCTCTACTTTTTGTCATTTACATAAATGATTTGGATGCGAGCATAAGAGGTACAGTTAGTAAGTTTGCAGATGACACCAAAATTGGAGGTGTAGTGGACAGCGAAGAGGGTTACCTCAGATTACAACAGGATCTGGACCAGATGAGCCAATGGGCTAAGAAGTGGCAGATGGAGTTTAATTCAGATAAATGCGAGGTGTTGCATTTTGGGAAAGCAAATCTCAGCAGGACTTATATACACTTAATGGTAAGGTCCTTGGGAGTGTTGCTGAACAAAGAGACCTTGGAGTGCAGATTCATAGCTCCTTGAAAGTGGAGTCTCAAGTAGATAGGATAGAGAAAAGGCGTTTGGTATGCTTTCCTTTATTGGTTAGAGTATTGAGTACAGGAGATGGGAGGTCATGTTGCGGCTGTACAGGACATTGGTTAGGCCACTGTTGGAATATTGCATGCAATTCTGGTCTCCTTCCTATCGGAAAGATGTTGTGAAACGTGAAAGGGTTCAGAAAAGATTTACAATGATGTTGCCAGGGTTGGAGGATTTGATCTATAGGGAGAGGCTGAACAGGCTGGGGCTGTTTTACCTGGAGCATCAGAGGCTGAGGGGTGACCTTATAGAGGTTTACAAAATTATGAGGGGCATGGATAGGATAAATAGACTCAGGGAGTCCAGAGCTAGAGGGCATAGTTTTAGGGTGAGACAGGAAAGATATAAAAGAGACCTAAGGGGCAACTTTTTTAAGCAGAGGGTGGTACGTGTATGGAATGAGCTGCCAGAGGATGTGGTGGAGTCTGGTACAATTGCAACATTTAAGAGTAATTTGGATGGGTATATAAATAGGAAGGGTTTGGAGGGATATGGGCCGGGTGCTGGCAGGTGGGACTAGATTGGGTTGGGATATCTGTTTGGCATGGACAGGTTGGACCGAAGGGTCTATTTCCATGCTGTACCTCTCTATGACTCTATTAGCCATGATTTCATCTAGTGGTGGAACACACTTGATGGGCTGAATGGCCTACTTCAGTGTCTTCATTTTACAGTCTGACATTGAGTTCAGGATGTCACCAGCAGAATCCAGCACCAAGTCTTTGCAGTTAGAAATACCTTAAATCCTTATGCAATGTATGTACACATTTCTTTAACAGGGAATTAGATCAATCCCGTTAAGATAAATTTGATCTGTGCATTCATGTGTGTAAGGTTTGACAATTTATAACACAAACCCATTACATTACACCCACCAAGTCCGCTGAGAATGCTACATTGTAATAGACAAATTAATTGTGAAAATATGAAAAACTGTGTTTCTAAACTTCACATTAATAACTTACTATGGGTTTTGTCTCCTTGATGCAAAACCTTGCAGTGGGAGAAATATAACCTGTTTGAAACATGGCAGTTAATTACTGTTTAATAATCCACAATAACGTTTGCAATTTAATCACAATCAAGAATTTTTAGAGCTGACATTTGTATGTCTATAACCATAATGAAACTTTGAATATCAGCTACATTAATGTAATGTGAGTTTTAAGCATACTGATTGCACAAAGTTTATAAAACAGTGTTTTATTGCACTGGCATTAAATCTTTATAACTCTTAATGGAAAGGTTTAAACTGGAGTAATGGATTATTCACAATGAATGTTCATACTCCACTTACAAAAGGAGACCCATCAATGGCCTAACCCATAATCTCCGAATTGTCAGGTGGCAGAGTTCAGCGGTGGAACTCCTATTGCAAATTTCTATTGCAAGTCTCCAGCAACTGTATGTAGCTCTACGTTTTGGTTCTCTGACCACCGTTAGAGGCTTTGAGATGCTGCTGTGGCATTGTCTGTTATTTTGCTTCTACTCACAAGTTCAGTACATCTGTTGCTTGATGCTCTCTTCTTCATCTCATGGCATTTGACTGCTTGAAGCAACTTTTAAAACAAGGTTTTTGACCACCAATCCCTGAAGGCAGCAGGACAGCTTAGTGAGATAATGAAGAAGGCACATGGGACACTTGCCTTTGTCATTTGAGGCATAGATTATAAGAGCAGGGAAATTATTTTGGAGAAACTGGAGAACAACCTGGTCACTGCACATCCTTGGAAGAATGTAATTGCACTGGAAGGGGAGTAGAGGAGATTCATCAGGATGTTGCCTGGGATGGAGCATTTTATCTAGGAAGAAAGTCTGGATAAGCTCATTTGTTTTCTTTAGAGCAGAGGAGGTTGAGGGGGACCTGATTGAGGTGAATAAGGTTTTGAAGGGCATGGACAGGGTAACTAGAAAGCAGCTTTTCCTCTTAGTTGTGTCAATAACAAAGGATCATCATTTTAAGTTGAAAGGCAAAAGGTTTAGAGGGGATTTGAGGAAACATATTTTCACTCAGAGGGTGGTGGGAGTCTGGAATGCATTAAGTGGAAGGGTAACTAAGGCAGGAAACCTCACAACATTTAAAAAGAGCATGAATGAGTACTTGAAATATCATAGTGTTCAAGGCTACAGACCAAGTGCTGGAAAGTGAGACTAGTGCAGATTTAGAGTCCTTTGGTCAGTGCAGACTTGATGGGTCAAAGGGCCTCTCTTTACTGTGTGATTCTATGATTTTAAGACATATAACTCTACGAGTAAAGCACTAATCACTTATGAAACTTCCAATAAACACTCGTACAAACAAACATACAGGCTCAAAAATGCGATTGTCAAGAGGCAGAGGGAAGGTCCAGGAAGGTCCTGTTTCTATCCGTAGGCTTTGCTGACATGATATTTTAACTTGTCAGTTCCTGCTACACTTTGACCTACCTTCTCCAGGTCATTTCACTTGGTTGCAGGAGGAACAAGGTGACTGGTTCACACTTATAATGCCTTTGATTTATTGATTAAGAGCGACAGATTTCAGAAATAAATTGGCTTTCTTCAAGGTTGAGATTCTTTTAACCACAGAGAGATGGACACTCCTTCCCTTCCGGAAGTCTGATGGCTTCCGCTCTGGCATTCCCACCAGCATGCTGTTCGGCTACCTGGGAATCAATCATATAGTCATTGGCAGGCGAAAGGCCTCAGTCATCCAATGCTTGCTGTGGAATATCATCACAACTGAGAGCATCAGGTCCCAATATTATGTTGCTTGTTCCAATAAGACTCATTGAGCTTACATGACAAGGAGACAAGCAGAGTTTGATGTTTATCACTGCTTGAGACCATAGCTTGTTATCTACATCCTATGACAATTACTGACCTGCAGATGAAGTGTGATTTGAAAACCAATGGATGGCCTTGTGTAATCACTGGAGGGGTGATCACCACTACTGCTTGTTATAGTGTCGCAAAAATGAAGTTAGTAGTTCTATCTGCAGAGAAAAAAACAACAATCACTTTATCCACTCACTGAGCATGCTATTCCAGCCTTTGTGTGGAGCTGTTGCACAGTTGACTTTCAATCTGATATGGCGAGGTTCAACTTTGTGTGGATTTCAGTGATTTGCACATTCTGTTTGTGACCCATGAACTTCCCCGATTTCACATTCTCTTTTGTGCTGTTGTCCCTGTGGCCTTGGTAACTCTTCAGCTTCACCCCCTTTTGGTTCAGCCACTTTATGTTACGATTGATCAATCCACTTTAGTCACAGAACCCAGGGCTCTGAAGGTTCCCTGGCTGGCCCTAAAACCAGCCAAGCTAGGAGCCCGAAAAACTGCGAGAAATCCCAGTCCCATCCCATTAACTATGTAGTTATACCCTACGATTTGCAGGTAACCGCTTTTACTGTGGCCATTTCCTCAGTGACCCAATAGAATGCTATCCATTTCCATATATGATGTGTCCGCTTTCATCAAGACACTATGTCTCAAACTATGAGAAACCAAAAATCTTTGACTGACATGGCACACACAACTCTCCCAGAGTGGAAGCAGGCTTATTGTCTACTCCATAATTGCAGGCTATCAACTTGTTCAATTAAGAGCTTATTGAGGGCTATTTTGCAACTGGGCTGTTATTTTACCACAGTCAGAGGGGTCCAGTCATGTACTTCCATCAAGTACCACCATTGAAGTACAGGCAAACTCCTGGCAGAGGCTTGGAGCTGAAATGAGGACCTGTAAGGATGACACCTTGAAATTACAGCAATCGTTGCCACGCAGAGATGGGGCTTTCCCTCCATTCCAATGGTGTTACTGGCGTTGGGCTTCTTTATCTTCTTACTGCTAAGCCAGCAATTGAAGGCCTTTCATAATAAGGCCCATCTTCGTGTCCACTTGTTTACCTCAACTGCTTGCAGCTTCCCCAGCAGCAGGGTCGGCTTGATGATGTTATGGGTCTGCTGATTGTGCATCCAAGCTTGGAAACCTGTTCACCATACTTCTCGGATGGTGAGGATGAAGTAGCCATTTGGGATCTGTCTTGTGGAAACGCATGTTGATGACATAAGAAGATACAGGATCCTGATGTGAGCTGATATCAGAGTGCAGACACTCACAGGAACATCCAATACATAATGGAAGAAAAATATCTGCATAATTGTAAAATTGATTTGGTGTGTTGTCAACCTAAACCATGATGAGAACTAATGACGTGGCAATTTCTTTTTTGGAAGGGGCAGTTTGCTGTAATTTGATATGGATGAGCTGGCGCAACTGAACCATACTTCCAACTCTGATAATATTCAACATGTTGAGATATTTCTGACAACCGAACAGCTGGTGTCACAGCTGCTTAGCTCCAAACCTTGTTTTCAGCTTCAGCAGACTATGAAAAAGCTACAGAACAGCGTTAGCACTATTTTATTTTTCAAGGTTTTAATTAGTCACTCCCTTCACAGCCCAAATCACAATTGTAGTAAAATGATAATTTCATACACAGCAAACAACTGAGGGCTGGAGATGTAGAATTGCAAACAGTTCTCTTTGAAATGAATTAACTGTTAAATATTTAAAGGCTGCTAAATTTGCACTTAGACAGCATTACACTCATTTATATATCATTCATCAAAACTGTAAATGAAAATAATGATTACTCAGCATTGTTTATGACTTATCTGGATTTAAAGTAATTTAACAACTTAGTTTGTGCCTAAATAATGGGAAACAGTTTTTTCAGTCTGAACTGAAGACATACAGCCTTGACATATAGGACAGAATGATGTAAATCTAGTTTCTTTACAACAAGATGAAGTAATACTGGTCAATATTTAGAGTGGATGCTGGTCATAGCAATGATTCTATGTAGATTTCAAGTGCAGGTACAAAACTATTTTTTTAAAAAACATAATTCTGATAACTCTGATATAGTCGGTATATCTAAGTCAGCTGCTCTAAGTTACCAATTACAAGCAATTGAGATCAACGAGGATGGAGTTCTGAGTGCTTTTAAATAATATGTTTTTAGTTTGGTAATTCAATTTCTTTCTTTTGTTTAAAACTGTTTTGCATTCATAACCAAGTGCCGATGTTTGACGGAGGAACACTTGAGTGTGAGGTTTTCTTCTACACTTGCTATATCAGTTCAAATACATAATGACCTATATATTTGTTTCAATTGATGCTTTGATATTTGTGCAGTAATGCAAACACTCTCAAAATCAATAATTCTTTCTGAACATACTGAAATCCTGGCATTGTGCAGTTATAGTTGATCTAAGTATGTTGTAATCTTTATTGTGTCTTCATCGTGACCTGCTGAGTATTCTAAATATATTCTATTTTTGTTGCTGTTGCTATTGTTTTCTTTATCTCTTGTACATTGTTGACACTTCTGAGATGATTATACCTTCATTACTGTTGTTTTTGCTGTTTTTGACTTTTACGTTGTTTTTATTTCTTGTGACAATTATTATTCACAGCAAAACTTTGTAGTATACTAACATCATACATGAGATCTAAGGGTACAATTGAAATGTATAGAATTCAATTGGATGTATGTTTCTAAGCACAATACAAAGTTATTAGTTCATTTCTGAATATATGATTTCTAGTTTTTCTTTCAGAATTTAAAAAGATGCATTTATAATCCCTTACATTTCTCAAAAATAAACATTTGTTAGTGTTTGTCAAGAGCTATCCTTGAAGTGAAAAGGCAATATTTTAACTGTTACTATTTAAAGCATTTAGAAGATTTTAAGCATTTTATAGTGTTTATTCACACACTGTTCCTGAGTACCTGGCAGTAGTGCCACAGTTTCTCAACCTCATATAGGTGGGCCAGGCTAATAAAAGTTGTTTGGTAGGGCATCTTCTATCCATCATATATCGTCAAACGTTCATGCTGCTCAGAACATCATACCCTCATCACTCACACATCAGTAAACTTTAACACTCAAAACTTACACTAACATCCAGATATGCCAACTCATTCTCACATATTCCAATGATGCCACCCCATATATCACTCTTGTTCCTTCCACATACTTCATTGTGTTAGCTGTGTTAGGGACATCATCCAGACACAGTGCAACACATTCATTAGCATTCTGTCCTCTCTTCCACACAGCAATGCATTCCATATTGTTGTGCCAGTGGCACCCTCGAGCATGAACTTTTTGTCCTTTAAACCAATCCAGACTGCTACCATCCATGCCAAAATGGCACAATCAGAAGTAGGACCCTCAGACTACAGCTACATTAGTGAAAGTCATTTTTCTCCAGTCAAAGTCAGCAGCAAGTGTGATAGTAACTGGGAAAATCATATGCACCTGCAAAATATATACAGAATGAGTAAGGGTCAATAATTAAACATTTTTTGGATGATTGGTCATGTTTATTTGATAAAATGTCATGACAGCACTTTTGTTGGTGGCTTTTATTTGCAGAATTCTTGCCAAGAGACACTTTGATAGGAAGTCAAAAATGGATGGGGAAAGTGGTATGAGATAAGATGGTATCTGAAAGAGTTAACTAACATCATAAGATAAACCTTGCCCAACAGGAAGACTGACCTTGGGAGGAGCTATCCAGTTATTATGTGTTTCTAAGCGCAAGCTAAGAGTAATGTGTATTTATTCCAAACTCTTACCTGATGCCTTACAGGGACTGTCATGTAACTCAGATGTAATGTTATAGGCTTTAAGTAAGGTCGGTTCTGCTATGACGCATGTTTCTTCAATGAAAATTGGCTTTGATGTGATTGAAGAATTTAGGTCATTATTTGTGGAGCAACTTTCCTTATCTGTTCTGGCTATAACATGATTCCAGCCCCATTAGTTTAAATGGCGTGGTTATTGTGTGATTTTCTTATATTGCTAGTTCGCATGAGAACAGAACTATCGTGTTATATCAGAACTAACTGTACTCTGTATTAAACCTGCGTAGGTACTCACAGATAGCCTATGAAGTATGAACTTAATCCTGTTGTCTCCTCCTCCTATCTTCATTTTCCTCCTTCTCCTGCCTCTGTTTAAAGTTTCCCCACTCTGCAGTCTTTGTTTCATCTTCCAGTTTTGCTGCTGACTCTGAGGTGCTGCACCGACAGCTACCATACCTAGTGCAGCCTTGGTATCGAGGGTTTCAGATGATTATTTCGATAACAATGGTGTGCAGCGATATGGGAAAAAGACCGGAGGTTGGCACTATGTAATAGAATCAGTGTTGGGCATAATGGGCCAAATAGCCTCCTGTTATGCTGGAACAATTTGATGACTGCGGACAAGTTATCAAATTCTCTGCCCTCCCTTTAAGAATATTCCAAGATATCTTACAAAACCTAAAAACCCAACATGGAATGCCCAGAAACAATCTGCTGTACCTTCCCCAAATGTTGCAACAGGGGAAGCTTGTTAAAATGACTTTAACTGCAATTTGTTGCTTCGTCTTCAAAATTAAACTATTTGAGGCTGTCGTATCACATGTGAATCTATTTTCTTTGGTGAATGACAAGCGAATGTGACCACTCCCTTCTCCCTACCTTTCTCTCACCTTTGGTGGTCTGCACTGCCCTTAACAGGCATTGCGTGGAACTTAATCAGTTGGGAAACACAAGTGATTTACTGGTCATTAATAGATGAAAACTACCACAGATGATATTGTTATAGAGAAAAAAGAATTAGTTATGAGTAAGAGCACTTCTGGATACATAAAAAATAAAACAAAAAAGAAAGGAAACAAGTGGATGTGGCAAGTGGATCTGTGTGGCTCAAATAGGGAAAGAATACCTCAAGTAAGTCACAAGTTTGATATCACAATCTGGTCAACAGAGAAGCTTCCAGAACATACATAATACACCTCCACCTGGTCTCTGTCCAGTATTGAGTATCACATGGTGTATGCTATAAGCAGAATCAAACAGAGTCAGCATGGATTTTTGAAGGGGATATAATGTGTGACAAATCTATTGAAATTCTATGAAGACATAACTAGTAGAGTTGACAGGGGGGACCAGTCAATGTAATATTTTGGGCTTCCAGAAAGCTTTTGACAAAGTCCTGCATAAGAGTTTATTGTGCAAGATTAAAGGGCGTGGGATTGGGGCAAGTGTATTGAGGTAGGTAGAAAACTAGTTTGCAGAGAGGAAACAAAGAGTAGAATTTAATGGGTCCTTTTCAAATTGGCAGGCAGTAACTAGTGGGGTGACACAGGGATTGGTGCTTGGACCCCAACTATTCACAATATATATTAATGATTTGGATGAGGGAACAAAATATTGCATCTCAAAGTTTGCACATGATACCAAGTTGAGTGGGAGAGTGAACTGTTTTGAAGATGCTGGAGGGATCATGCTGTAAGGTTGAGTGAAATAAGAGTTGATGGGAAGGGTGAGGGCAGTAACAAATTAAAAATACTATACTTGAATGCACGAAGCATTAGAAATAAGATGGATGAGCTTGAGGCTCTTTTGGAAATTGTCAGAAAGGATATTGTGGGGATAACTGAGACGTGGCTTCAAGTGGACAGGGCCTGGGAAATGAATATTCAAGGCTACACGTGCTTTCGTAAGGACAGACTGACGGGCAGAGGGGGTGGGATGGCCATGTTGGTAGGGGATGATATTCAGTCCCTTGCACGGGAGGATCTAGAATCAGGGGATGTAGAGTCAGTGTGGATAGAGATGAGAAATTCTAAGGGTAAAAAGACTCTCTTGGGAGTTATCTACAGGCCCCCAAAACAGTAGTCTGGATGTCAGATGTAAGTTGAATCAGGAGCTGAAATTGGCCTGTCGCAAAGATGTTACTGCA
>NC_057723.1:48570253-48627449 GCF_004010195.1 Chiloscyllium plagiosum
TGAATTGGTACTTCAGATCTGTGTTCACTGGGGAAGACACAAGCAATCTCCCTGAGGTAACAGTGGCTGAAGGACTGCACTTAAGGGAATTTATATTTGCCAGGAATTGGTGTTGGAGAGACTGGTAGGTTTGAAGGTTGATAAGTCCCGGGGCCTGATGGTCTACATCCCAGGGTACTGAAGGAGGTGCTCGAGAAATCGTGGATGCGTTGGTGATTATTTTCCAGAGTTCGCTAGATTCGGGATCAGTTCCTGCGGATTGGAGGGTGGCTACTGTTGCACCACTTTTTAAGGAAGGTGGGAGAGAGAAAGCAGGAAATTATAGATCAGTTAGTCTGACCTCAGTGGTGGGAAAGATTCTGGAGTCTACTATAAAGGATGAAATTACGACACATCTGGATAATAGTAACAGGATAGGTCAGAGTCAGCATGGATTTATGAAGAGGAAGTCATGCTTGACTAATCTTTTGGAATTTTTTGAGGATGTAACTCTGAAGATGGACGAGGGAGATCCAGTAGATGTAGTGTACCTGGACTTTCAGAAAGCTTTTGATAAAGTCCCACATAGGAGGTTAGTGAGCAGAATTATGGCACATGGTATTGGGGGCAAAGTACTAACTTGGATTGAAAGTTGGTTGTTTGATAGGAAACAAAGAGTAGTGATAAACGGCTCCATTTTGGAATGGCAGGGAGTGACCAGTGGGGTTACGCAGGGATCAGTGCTGGGACCGCAGCTTTTTATAATATATTAATGATATAGAAGATGGCATTAGTAATAACATTAGCAAATTTGCTGATGATACTAAGCTGGGTGGCAGGGTGAATGTGAGGAGGATGTTAGGAAATTACAGGGTGACCTGGACAGGTTAGGTGAGTGGTCAGATGCATGGCAGATGCAGTTTAATGTGGATAAATGTATGGTTATCCACTTTAGTGACAAGAACAGGAAGGCAGATTACTACCTAAATGGAATCAATGTAGGTAAAGGGGCAGTACAAAGAGATCTGGTTGTTCTTGTACACAAGTCAATGAAGGTAAGCATGCAGGTACAGCAGGTAGTGAAGAAGGCTAATAGCATGCTGGCCTTCATAACAAGAGAGATTGAGTATAGAAGCAAAGAGGTTCTTCTGCAGCTGTACAGGGCCCTGGTGAGACCACACCTCGAGTACTATGTGCAGTTCTGGTCTCCAAATTTGAGGAAAGACATTCTGGCTATTGAGGGAGTGCAGCGTAGGTTCACGAGGTCAATTCCTGGAATGGCGGGACTACCTTACGCTGAAAGGCTGGAGCGACTGGGCTTGTATACCCTTGGGTTTAGAAGACTGAGAGGGGATCTGATTGAGACATATAAGATTATTAAAGGATTGGACACTCTGGAGGCACGAAACATGTTTCCGCTGATGGGTGAGTGCCAAACCAGAGGACACAGCTTAAAAGTACGGAGTAGACCATTTAGGACAGAGGTGAGGAGAAACGTCTTCACCCAGAGAGTGGTGGCTGTGTGGAATGCCCTGCCCCAGAGGGCAGTGGACGCCCAGTCTCTGGATTCATTTAAGAAAGAGTTGAATAGAGCTCTCAAGGATAGTGGAATCAAGGGTTATGGAGATAAGGCAGTAACAGGATACTGATTAAGGATGATCAGCCATGATCATATTGAATGGTGGTGCAGGCTCGAAGAGCAGAATGGCCTACTCCTGCACCTATTGTCTATTGTCTATTATCCTTCAGCATGATCTGGACACATTGGATGAGTGGGCAAATCAATGGCAGATGCAGTATAATTTGGATAAATGCGAGATTATTCACTTTGGAAGCAAAACAAAAGAAGGTAGATTACTACCTGAATGGCTGCAAATTGGGAGAGGGGAGTGTGCAGCAGGATCTGGGTGTCCTTGTGTACCAGTTGCTGAAGGTAAGCATGCAGGTGCAGCATGCGGTAAAGAGGGAAATGGTATGTTGGCCTTCATTGCAAGAGGTTTTGAGTATGGGAGCAGGGATATGTTGCATTGACATCAGGCCTTAGTGAGGCCACACCTGGAATATTATGTGCAGTTTTGGTCTCTTTTTCTGAGGAAGGATTCTCTTGCTCTTGAGGGGTGCAATATAGGTTGACCAGGCTGATTCTGGGAATGGCAGAACTGACATATGAGAAGAGATTGACAAAGTTAGGACTGTTTCTGCTGGAGTTCAGATGAGTGAGGGAAGATCTCATAGAGACTTATAAAATTCAATAGGACTAGACAGGGTAGATGCAGGGAAGGTGTTCTCGATGGTGGGTACATCCAGAACCAGGGGTCACAGCCTAAGGATTCAGGATGGACCATTCAGGACGGAGAAGAGACATTTCTTCACCCAAAGAGTGGTGAGCTGTGGAATTCATTACCACAAGAAGTAGTTGATGCCAAAACATTGAATGTATTCAACAGATGGCTAGATAAAGCACTTGGGGCAAATGGGATCAAAGGTTATGGGGAGAAAGAAGGATTAAGCTATTGGGTTGGAGCATCAGCCATGACTATGATGAATGGCAGAGCAAGCTCAAAGGGGCAAATGGCCTTCTCCTACCCCCATCTTGTTTGTTTCTAAACAGCCGAAAGCACTGCGCACACCATCATACTAGCTTCCATAATATCATTTACCATGGAGACAAATTTCTAGTCCGTGAACTGGATTGAATGATTAATCAAATTGGTTTTTAATATTCTTGCTATAATTCAAAGGGAATGCTATTGTTTTTTTCTCACACATTTCAGTTCATAATGTTCTTTCGCATTAATTCAAGATAAAACAGACTATTGCTTTTGGATATTTTGATAATGATCAAGTGTCATAATTCTCTACAAAGGGTTCCTTTGTGGGATTATGATATTGAGACAATGAATGCGAACGTGAAAAGGTTTAATTTTTATATGCATGCATCAGTCTGTGAGCATTGTCTTAACTCAATGTAAATCTATTTATTTTATAAAATAAGTATAAAAATGCAATGTACTAATGGATGTGGACATGTTAAAGATGGCTGCAGGCAATTCTGAATCTAGCCTAGATAGTGGAAAGTGATTGCAAGGCAGTCATTTAAACATGAAGTCAAACTGAGATGAGGAGCTAAACTGTTTACATCAGTCATCTTTACACAGACATTATTTTTCAACATTCAATCCATTCCATTCTATCTGCAATACATTGGAGAAAAAAATGTATCATAATATAAGTATTATAGTTTTATTGCTTAATAATTCAGCCGGCAGCTTATTCTCTATAATGATATTTAAAGAAGAGTTTTCATCCGAATATAAACAGTTCCAAACAGTGATAATGTAGTTAGTGTTTCTGTATCAAACTAGTTCAAATCTGTTCTGTATTAAACAAGTTACATATTCCAAATGAAAGGCAAGTTTCTGGTTCTTTGAACCCAGTATATTGGCTTCAAAGGCCATTAATATAATGTTAAAAATCAATTCAATTTTGCTAAAGGGCGGAAGCCTACTGAAGACATTGCTTTCAACTGGAACATTCCTGTAAAATGTGATGAATAAATTATTCCTTCATTGCCATTTTTGAAACATCCAATAAGTTTTAGTGCTGCATATGTGCATACTGTTGTTCAGGAGAATTAAACATTTTCCTGTGTTCTTCTGCTTCTTTTGCAATATCTTGGGATTGCGAATCATCTGCTTCCACTCCAAACCAGGTTTTAAGGTGCTTGCCAGTTCCAATGCACATTCTGCAGACTGTCATATGCAGGGCTGGCGATGCTAAAATGGGGTCACTTGGATCAGTTGGCTGGATGGCTGGTTTATCATACAGAGTGACATTAACAGTTTGGGTTCCATTCCACACCAACTAAGATTACAGTGAAGATCCTACTTTCTCAAGCTTGGCCCTTCCTGCATGATGCCTGGTGACCCTCAGGTCAAACTCAACACCTGTCATCTCTCTGAAATAAGATCAAAGCCCTCTGAAACCCTGGGAACTTTACTTTTATGATACTAAAAGGTTGGGTATGTGGGTTGTTTCTAAGCTTGGGCTTCCTCTGTCTTTGCCTCTGTGTATGCCCTACAGCCTCTTGACTGATTTGTTCCTTCCCAAATGAACCTTCTCAATCTTAGACGGTCATATGCTCGGAACTTGGCATTTGATCTCTTCAGGGATGCCTTAAAGATATCACTAAAATGTAATCCCTAAGCTCCTGAAATGAAGTTGGAACTGGCTCAATCACGTTGCAAGTCAAAAAATTGCTTTGGAAACTTGATGCCAATTATACAAATGGTATTTCTACTCACTGTAGCTGGTATGATTTAAGTACAATCTAAGGCAGTAAGAATTTTTATTCATACGAAAAGTTTTTAAGCCCCAAAAGAGTTTTACTTCTTAATTAATCAGATCACCAAATCTACATGTTTTATCCCCCTATCAGCTCTCCAAATTTGCATACATACAGCTATCTTTTGAAATTATCATTTTAATAATCATCTCAGCAAATTATTCCATAACCTTAACACTTGTTGGTTGAATCATTCATTTTGATTGTCCTTCTAATTCCTAGCCAGTAATTTTTTAATTATTCCCATATTATTTAAGTGTTTCAAAACTCTGAAAAATTTGCTAGGGATAAAATTGTCAACTCCTTTAATAATGAGATTGTAATTCTGAAGTATTTTATTTTCCAAAGAAAAATTCCAGCTTCTTAACCTATCTGCCTAACCTATTTAACCTATTTAGCACCTGATTATCAAGATCAAAGGTATTTCTGTCAAAGAAAGCACTCACCTATCAGTGAAGAATATCAGAGACAGGTCAATATCTAACAATAGTGAGGCCAAAAATGATAATTCTATTAATAAATATTGAAACATTAACAGATTCTTAAAATGTTATATTTTTTCCAGCAGAATGGAAATATTTATTTGGTTTATGCTCAGTACGTGAAGCTATATGCTTAGTGCATGATATTTCATTATTCTACTAAATAAATTCAGCCACATAATTTAGCAACACTATAATAATATTTATTCTTAAAATGGGTTATCATTATTTGCTGAGGCATTTTAAAGTTCAATTGTAAGCCACCAAATCATCAAAAGATGACTGTACAAAACATTAGAATGTGACTCTGAAGTTCTGGCAATTCCAGGAGGGCGAATTACTTACAGGGACGATATGCTCGGGACATAATCGCTGTGCGTCCACTATTTTCAATCAAACGTTTCCCTTTAAATGACACATTTCACTGGAGCATTGGAGCACACAGAAGTTCACCTGTTAGCATTATCATGTCCAATATGTCTAGATATTAGATTATGCTTTGCCTATTGTAAACAAGGTACATATGGACTAACATTTTGAGATGTATATGTGCTCATTCTGCAGTGGAAGCTCGTCATCAGTTACATTGGTAAAGATTCCTGCAGTTGACAATTAGAGAATTTACCTGAATGAGATTGAGATGGTTTTCATAAGCAAATACAACATCAACTTGCATCTGGACAGTACTTTTGATGTAATGAAACATGGCAAAGTACTTCAAAGTGCCAAACTATCTCAGGAGATTTTAACATTGGTGAGCAAAAGCTTGATCACGGGGGTTGGTTTTAAGAAGCATCCACACAGAGCAGAGGTAGCAGAGAGAAATCAATTGCAGATGGTAGATGAAAATATGGCCACCAATGGTGGACCTATGAAAATATGGATGCGTGAGACTTCTGAAGATTAACAGAATGGGGAGACAGTAAGAGTACAGAGGGTTTTAAAAATAAGGATGAGAATTTCAAAATCATGGCATTGTCAGACTGTGAACTAATGCAGATCGAGCAAAACAGAGGTGATTGGTGAACAAACGTGATGAGTCCAAGAATGGGAAGAACACTGGAATAGTCATAGACTAAAACAGAAATTGTTGGAAAAACTCAGCAGGTCTGGCAGCATCTGTGGAGAGAGAGCAGATTTAATGTTTCGGGTCAGGAACCCTTCTTCAGAATGGAATTGTTATATTTTAAACTATTAAAATGGAATGATGAGAACTCTGCAGCAAATGAATTGGGAAATAATATTATCTCACAGAGGTGGAAATAGATGGTCTTTGCAATGACACAGATATGTGATTGGAAATCTCACTGCTAAGTGGAATATCCCAAGATTATGAACAATCTGTTTTAGTTTTGGACTGTGCCCAGTAAGTATTTGCACTTTGTTGCTACGCCCCTTTGCAAATTCATTGTGATTAACTGCAATATGCATAACTCATGAGGCATTCAACTTCTCCAGTCCTCATCCAAACTAGTCTTTCAAGGGAGCGAAGGAGGCTGCAACCAGAAAGTTATGTTTAAAATGTTTTATTTACCTTATTGTGAAGCCAGGAACAGTAGTGTCCAGATGACCTTGCCGTCATTTTGATCTGAGAGACTGCCAGGAACGTACAACTGTTACCAGGGTGGAACAATTTTTCATGGTCCTGTCACTTCACCATAATCATATCCCAAGTTGAGCACAATTCAGTTTGCCAGTTATTATGTTTAATATCTTCATGCTATCATGTCTTGAATATTAGTTCTGATCAGAGAAGGTGAAGATATCAAACAAAATGTGGACATTTGCTAAGATCTTAGGAACCACATTAACCTATTTTGTACACATAGTTAAAACCATGCTGAGGCTACAAATGATGATTTTATTAATATAGAGCTTCATAAAATTTGATTTTATTTCCAGCAGAATTGAAGCATTTATTCAGTTTATGCATCAATACATGAGGCCATATGCTCCGTGCATCCTGTTTTGTCATCATTCAATTTGTTTTGCTAAAATCATCAACAAAAGGAGGTTCACTGTCAAGAAATGCACGGCTTAATATTTCTTTTATATTCATCCATTGGTCAATTACATGTACTCGTAATAATAATTTGCAACACGTAACATTAATTTAAAAACTCACTACAAAACTGCTTTAAATGTGCTTATATCTGATCCAGAAAAAAAAACTACAAGTTTTCCTGTAATAATACTAGATCTGAATTATTTTTCATGCCAGATTTAGTTCAGTTATATCACATGCTTACCTTGAATGAGCTATAAATAAAATAAAAAGTCATAGAGTCATAGTCATAGAGATGTCCAGCATGGAAATAGACCCTTTGGTCCAACCCGTCCATGCTGACCAGATATCCCAACCCAATATAGTCCCACCTGCCAGCAATCACCCCACATCCATCCAAACCCTTCCTATTCATATACCCATCCAAATGCCTCTTAAATGTTGTAATTGTACTAGACTCCACCACTTCCTCTGGCAGCTCATTCCATACACGTACCACCCTCTGTGTGAAAAGGTTGCCCCTTAGGTCTCTTTTATATCTTTCCCCTCTCACCTATGCACTCTCGTTCTGGACTCCTTGACCCCAGGGAAAAGACTTTGTCTATTTATCCTATCCATGCCCCTCATGACTTTGTAAACCTCTATAAGTTCACCCTCAACCTCCGACGCTCCAGGGAAAACAGCCCCAACCTGTTCAGCCTTTCCCTATAACTCAAATCCTCCAACCCTGGCAACATCCTTGTAAATCTTTTCTGAACCCTTTCATGTTTCACCACATCTTTCCGATAGGAAGGAGACTAGAATTGCATGCAATATTCCAACAGTGGCCGAACCAATGTCCTGTACAGCCGCAACATGACCTCCCAACTCCTGTACTCAATACTCTGACCAATAAAGGAAAGCATACCAAACGCCTTCTTCACTATCCTATCTACCTGCGACTCCCCTTTCAATGAGCTATGAACCTGCACTCCAAGGTCTCTTTGCTCAGCAATACTCCCTAGGACCTTACCATTAAGTGTATAAGTCCTGCTAAGATTTGCTTTCCCAAAATGCAGCACCTCGCATTTATCTGAATTAAACTCCATCTACCACTTCTCAGCACATTGGCCCATCTGGTCAAGATTTTGTTGTAATCTGAGGTAACCTTCTTCGCTGTCCACTACACCTCCAATTTTGGTGTCATCTGCAAACTTACTAACTGTACCTCTTATGCTCGCATCCAAATCATTTATGTAAATGACAAAAAGTAGAGGGCCCACCACCGATCCTTGTGGCACTCCACTGGTCATAAATGCAAAACAAAATGCATGTACCTGATAGCATATCTTGTTGATGAAACAGGGAAATTTGTATTTTGCAATCTTGGATTATATCTATGAAAAAAGAACAGCAAGAAAATAACATTTTAGCAAACTCTAGTGACAAATGTAACAATAATAGAAATAGTAACCGAGAAAGCTACAATATTTTCTCTCACTCAATGTCATTTCCCATATCCTGCCACACCACAAATCCTGCATGGCATCTGTGCTGCCCATTTATGAGCCCAAAACGTCTTTCCCACACTTGCACCATCACGAACAGTGCTGTCACTCACAGTAAATCATGCTCAAACCCTCTCTTTCTCTCATTGCTAAAAACGACAGACCAGAAGAGGACAGAAAGAGCCAGAAAAAGAAGTGGCAAGGTGCCTGGCATCAAGCTGCTCACTTTTTAAAGGGGAGAATCTTGGTGCTTGCAGAAAAGGACTGGGACTGCTCCAATGGGGAAGCTGAGAAATCAATGTCCTGCTAAACAAGTGAGAACTTCTTGTCCTGTCATTGTAACTCTTACAGTAACCCCACTCCCGGTGTCATACATTGCACACCACTTCTAACCACTTACTGTAATGGCTTCTCTCCCTTGTGTCTTGCTGATACTTACAGGATGTCAAGTGTCTGCTCCCCTAGAGGTCACCTCCTCAACTTTTGACAATAAGAGCACTGAGGCCTCATAGGAAACAATGAAAGATAGTCTCATAAACCCCTATCAGCATAGATACTATTATCTAGAGGTGATGTTAGCCTTAGAAATGTTGGGACCACAATCAGCTGACTGAGGGAAAAAGTGCCTCAGGCCACTGGCATTTGGAGAGCTGTCAGCAACCAGGGTCTGCTCAGTCCCATGCAGGAGTGGACCCTGGAGTGCTAGCAATCAGGGACTTCATCCACATGTATAGGGAGGAACAGCAGATAGCGATGTGAAACTCACTCGCCCTCATTGCCCAGAAGCTGTCACAGTGCAGCACATCATTTGACTATTTGGCTGCCTCCATGGACTGGTTGATGGCTGCCATTGAGAGTCAGGTCCACTACCATCAATATTTTCAGAGAGATGCACAGGCTATCGGCCTGGCCATTGTTTTTGGGACCAAAGACATGACACACCGACAAGGGCAATCTTGACTTCACGCGAGGTACCTCTTCACCACAAAGTGACTGTGCATTGCCAAGAGGCACCCAGCCAGAACAGCCCCGTCAGAAGTCTTCTCATGGCACTCTGGAGGTAGCAAGACCCTTTTCCTCCGGCCTACCCTCCTCTGATTTTCAAAGTTCCAGCTGAGGAGAATCCATTGTTTTTATCAAGGAGGGGCTCAGCATATCTCAGTTATCCACATACAAAAACCCATGAGTTTGCCTAACCACACCTCCAACACCAATGGGTTCCGCCGCCATGCAGGCTCCCTTCCCTCCAGCTGCAGAAGCAAGACAGTACTGCGACATAACGGCATCCTCACCACTTAAATTGCCACTTTTTTTAGTGTCATCCACAAATTTGGCAATAGTACATTCATTTGCATCATTCAATTCATTGATGTGCATTGCGTGATGCAGCGCCTTATCAAATACCCTTTGGAGATCCAAATGTGCTACATCTATTGGCAAACCTTTATTTATCCTGCTTGCTACCTCCTCAAAGAATTCTAATAACTTTGTCTGACATGAATACCCTATCCTGATGCCATGTTGAATTAGATGATGCATTTTGAAATATTCTGCTATTATGTTTTTTTTGTAATTGACTCTAACCATTTCCCAATGATAGATGTCACACTAACTGGCCTAAATTTACCTTTTCCAGTTAGGTTTCTGAGGAATTATATATTTTTTTATCACCACGCCTCCTCTGTAATTTAGTGCAGAATGTTATTGATGACTGGTTTAATCAAAAATCTCAGAAACTTTGACACAATGAAAATTCAAAAGATTACCAGGGCTGATATGCAATTCCAGCTTATTTACTGTGTCAGCTAATGTAGACAATAAAACTTGGATGCATATGAGAATGGAATTAAAGCATTTGGAAAATGTTAGCAATGTAAGTCACATTTTTTGCAGAACTTTTCAAATCAAAGACAAGCATGTAACAGCATAATAAATAGGAATGACAGATGCCTATTCAGCTGACTGAACCTGCATCACCATTTAATATGCTGGGAATATAGGAACAGTGCGAAATCATTCAGCCTACTGAGTCTCTGCTGCCATTCAATTAAATTATGGCTGCATTATCTCCAACAATGGACTTTCTTGCACTATCTCCATACCCTTTGAGATCATTAGTCTCCAGAAATCTAGCAATTTCTAACTTAAGCATGCTTCCACAGCTCTCTGGGGCAGAGAATTCCAAAGATTCACTATTCTCTAAGTGAAGAAACTCTTCCTCATCTCAGTTCTAAATGGCCTGCTCCTTATTGTGAGATTATGGTTGATCTTGGGCTTCAATTCCATCTTCAAGTTCGCTCCTCTGTTATCCCTTTGTTCCCTGCGAGACCAAACATTTGTCTAAGGTGCAACCACAACACATTTCACTAGTCATAACTCATTGAGTACAAGAAATTTCTCCTCATCTCAGTTCTAAATGGTCAGTCTATTATCCTGAACCTGTGCCACCTTCTTTGATACCGCAGCCAAAGAAATAGCCTTTCAATGTCTACCCTGTGAAGACTTTTAATAATGTTAAATTTTTCAGTAAAACCACCTTCATTCTTCTAAACTCCAGAGACAATAGGTGCAATTTAGTCTGCCTATTATTACTGGGCAATCTTTTATCCCAAGTACAAATCCAGTAAACCTTTACTATGCTACTTCCATTGTAAGTGTGTAAATTTGCTTTGCTGTTGGAATATTTCTCTTTCAGAGCTTACAGTGAAAAGAGACAAAGGTAGAGAGGCTGTAAGCCCTTCTAACTTTCTAAGGTATTTTTTCATCTAATTCCTACTTTATTATTACAAACTGCAATGGGCAAACTACTGTTTCGTGTTTACCAGCACCACCCAGTACCAACATGTGCTAGACAACATAAATTTTACTGTGAATCCTTCCTTACGTGTCAAGATCAAATTGCACATAGCATTCCTAATGTAGCTCTCCAAAACACTGCATAATTGTAAAACAACTTTTTTATTCTCATACTCCAAATCCCAGGCACTAAAGACCAATATGTGATTTGCCTTCCCAATTGCTTTCTATGTGAGCACATTATCATTTTGTGAACATTGTATAGGTATTCAAAGTCTCTCTGAACATCAATAGTTAAAGTTATGTGTGTTTTATAGCATAGCCTGCTTTCCTATTGATATGACCTAAGTGAATAGTCCTACAGTTCACAACATTATACTTCCATCTGCAATCTTGTTGCCCACTCACTTCATCTGTCTTTTTCCTCTGCAGCTGATTTGATTCATAGCTTGCGTTCTCACTTAGTTTTTTTTATCATCAGCACAATAAGTTACTTAATTTCTGCTGTGTAAAAAAAAAACTTGAGTCTTGGATACCTCTCTTTTTATTTCTACAAGCATATGCTACAAGAAATATTTGGTTAAAGTCCACTAAGATCTGTCTGCAAAACATGGTCAGCATGACAATTTATGGTCTTAATTCTGACATTTCATTACAATGCTTTTACAGTTTACATGGCATTGACTATCTTCGCACTTATATCATACATCATTGTCAATAAACAGCATGATACATGTTCTGCAGATGGTCCCCTTTCATGTTCTCATGAACTTATAAAGTTGAGCTTAAACTGCAGGTTGAGCATTCCTGTGATAACTTTACAAATCACATTCTTAGAGTCAAACACAATCACAAAGTTATGGAGTTTTTCGAGCAGAGGAAGAGGGTATTCTGTCCATCGTGTCCACACCAGTCATTAAACATCCATCTATTCAGATCCTATGTTCCAGCACTCAGCTCATAGCCTTGTGTGCTATAGCAATTCAAGTTCTCATCTAAATAGTTTTTAAATATCTTAAAGGATTACTGCCTTTACTATCCTTTTAAACAGTTAATTCCAGATACCCCCAACCTTCAGGCTGAAAAAATATTTTCTCTAATCCCCTCGAAAAATTATGCTTCTTACCTTATAATTGTGACCCCTAGCTATTAACCCATCTACTAAGGGGAAAGGTTTCTCCCTAACTACCCTGCCTATGCCCCTCAGAACTTTGTTCACTTCAATCAGGTCCCCTCCAACCTTCTCTGCACTAAGGAGAACAACTCCAGCCTATTTAATTTCTCTTCATTGCTGAATCGCCCCAGCATCCCGATGAATGCTCTCTGCATTCTCTCCATGACAATCAGATCATTCCTATAGTATCATGACCAGAACTGCATACAGAAATCTAGCTGCGACCTAACAAATATTATATACAGGTCCATCCTCTTGCAGTCAATGCCTTGATTAATGAAGATATGGAGGTGCCAGTGTGGACTGGGGTGGACGAAGTTAAAATCACACAACATCAGGTTTTAGTCCAGTGGGTTTATTTGGAAGTACTAGCTTTTAGAACACTGCTCCTTCATCAAGTAACTAATGGGGCAGGATCATAGGACACGGAATTTATAGCAAAAGATCACAGTGTCATGCAATTAAAAGGACATATTAAACAAACCTAGATTGCTAAAGTCTTTCATCTTTTAGAATGGGTTGAGGGTTCAGTTCATTAATATGTAAATCCCAGAACTTCTTTTAAATCAGATTCTCAAGATAACTTAAGGTATCTTGAGACTGGATTATAACTTGGTGTTGTGTGATTTTTCACTATGATTACTAAAGTAAGTATCCCATATGCCCTGTTTACCTGTCCTGCTGCCTTCAAGGATCTATGGACAAGCATTCCAAACTTTTATCCTCAGAACTTTCAAGGGTCCTACCATTCAATATGTACTCCCTCACACTTTCCAGGATGAATTCCACCGAGCAATGGCCCCACATAATTTGCTGCATATCCCATCCTGCATACAGGTTTAGCTACACTTGTCACCATACTTAGAAAAGATTATCATTGTCATATTTGTCTTATCTATTGTAAGTTTATAGTGTATTAGAGTATTTATCTTTGCCTTAATTTGTTCTCCATGCTTTTGATTTGAACATTAATATGGATTATAAATAGCTGAGAACCCAGCCCTAACCCTTTCAATATTCCATTAGTCACAGTTTGTCAACCTGGAAATATTACATTTATTGTTACTCTTTGCTTCAGCCCATTAATTGGTGTTCTATCCATATACATTTACTATCCCAAACTCCAAGAGCCTTTATCTCATTTGACAACCCTTTGGACGTCATCTTATTGAATGCCTTTTGGAGTTACAAATAAAATACATTTATTATTTCAACTTTGTTACTGCACTAAGTACATCCTCAAAAATTGCTAATAATTTTGTGCAACAGGATTTGCCTTTTGGACCACATACTGAGAGTACTACCAGAAACTCAGCAGGTCTGGCTGCATCTGTGGAGAGAAAAGTCGAGTTAACAGTTTGAGTTCAGTGACTCCTCTGCAAAACCACGTTCCATTCAAGGTAATTTCTGAATGTATTTAAAGATGTTTAATAATGGATTCCAGAACTTTCCCAATGAACTGTCAGGCTAAATCATTTGGAAGTCCTTGTTTTCTTACACCCTCCTTTCTTGATTATATATGTTACATTTGTAAAACTTCAAATACACGGCAACTGTTCGAGAATGTAGGAAATGGTTGCAGCGGGCTTTCAGCACAGACACTGATCCATACTGCATCCTGTATGAATACAAAATTAGGCATCATGCTAGCACAATTATATTCAGGACTACACAGAGAGTCAAATGAATGGATGTAGCACAAATCCAATCAGGTTTATGCAAACACATAGAAAGCCTGCTCAACAATACAGCCCAGTGGAGGTCAGCCACCTGGGGATGTTTTTCGTAAATAGCCCTGCCATGCTGAGGGATCTCTTCCCAAATCCTTGCCTTGAAGGTCCAGAGGTTGAAGGGGGGCAAGCAGTGCAGGGGTGGAAGGCTTAGGCACCTCTTGAGTTCCCTGAGAAGTGAGTTCTCAGAGGCTTGCATACGATCCCTCCCAGCTGGGGGCCCCTTGGCACTACCCTGTCTCCTCATAATGAAGAGTACCTGGAGTGCACGCCATGCCTTCAGTCTTGAGGACCAATGGGTAGGGTGATAAAGAGGCGGGCATAGCGGGGGCCCTTGCAGGTGCCCTTTGATCTGAATGAAATGGGAGGATTCGAAGAAGGAATGGTTGAGGGTGAGGACAAGTTCAGCAAATCGAATAAGTGTGTCAGTGGAAGATACTGGTTGGGTCGGAGGGAATGGAAGAAACAGAGGGCTTGGAGGCCTTTGTCATGGCAGATGGACGTGTACAGAGACTAGATGCCCATGGTGAAGATGAGGCATTGGGGTCTGGGGAACCGAAAGTCATGGAGGAGGTGTAGGACGTGGGTAGTGTCTCGAATGTATGTGCAGAGATCCTGGTCCAATGTGGACAGGACAGTGTCAAGGTATGCGGAGATAAGTTCGGTGGGGCAGGACCAGTGGAGATGACGGGCCTACTAGGGCAGTCAAGTTGGTGAACTTTGCGTGAGAGGTAGAATCAGGTGATGCGGGCTTCCAGGACTATGAGTTGGAGGCTGTTGATGGTAGATCCCCTGAGGTGATGAGGTTGTGGATGGTCAGATGATAGTTTGGTGATGGGTGGTGAGGTCATGGTCGGGGGGGGCGGTAGTAGGAGGAGGTGTCCTTGAGTTGGTCTATGGCTTCAGCGGTACAGGTTGGTGCGCCAAACTACCACTGTGCTCCCATTGTCCACTGGTTTGATGGTGAGATTGGGCTTGGAGTGGAGGGAGTGGAAGGCTGCATGTTGCGAGAGTGAGAGGTTGTAGTGAGTAAAAGGGATGGACAGGTTGAGACCTGTCACAGTGGCATTGTTGAAGTAGTCAGCCACAGGGAAGTGGGGTTATTTAGTGCATGCGTCCCAGAGATGTTCCCTGAAACATTCCACAAGATATCCTGTCTCCCCAAAGTAGAGGAGATCACTTCATGAACAACAGACACATCAGATGAGATGTTTAGAGATGAAGAGATTGAGGGCAGGTAACAGGCCAGAATGGGGTATCCAAGTAGTTGGGTGTTTTGGAAGTGAGAAAAGTCGTCTTCGGAGAGTGGGTGGGAGCTCTTATGGAAAAAGTAAGTACGGAGATGGAGACGGTGAAAGAAAAATTTGATGTTGCAAAGTGTGTTGAATTGGTTGATCTGGGAGCATAGTGGGATGAAGGTGAGGTCTTTCCTGAGGACTGATTGTTCATCCTCAGTGAGGGGGAGGTCTCGGGGATGGTAAAAACATGGCAAGGCTGGGAGCTAGGACCTGGTGTAGAGCTGGAGTTGGGAGTAGGGGCAGACACTGTATCTGGAGTGAGTGTGGGCATGGTATTGTGGGTGATGTTACCAAAGGAAGTAGCGCACACCGTGGGTTCGGGGGGTGAGAGCAGTACATTCGATGGCATCCACGATGGAGCGGGGGGTGCGGAAGTGATGTTCCGTGTGGTGATCACGATGTCTTCAGAGGCAGCTGCATGTAGGTCAGCGGGGTTCTGCTGAGTGACATCAGTGGGGGCGGAAGTGGCTGAGGCAGCAGCAATAATGGGGGCAGAAGTGATGTGACAGGCTGTCTTCCCGGTGGTTTCGGAGGTGGTGGACCTGATGGTGATCATGGAGGCAGTATAGTCGGCGGTGGCCACGGTCTGTGAGATGGCGGGAGCAGAATTGATGTCACTTGTTTGCCACAGTGGTGGTGGCTGTAGTGGCCACGTGGCTAATGGTGGCCAAGCGGTTCCAGAGGAAGGGAGAAGGTTCTGGAATGATCGAGGAGTCCAGAGTTTGAAGGTAAGTTAATGAAAGTTTGGTGTACGTATGTTCCTTGATGTCAGATAAGCTGGAGAAAAAAGTGTTTGTTGAGTGCATGGATTCTTCTCAGGATGAAGAACAGCAGAGGTCCTTTGTAGGTCTTGGAAAATGTGGCCCTGGGGCAAGGCTGACTGCAGGGAGAGCAGGTGGCAATGCATGGCTGCGAGCGTGGAGCAAAGGATCCAGAGGGAGAACTGTTCCTGCAGGCTTTAGATTTGCTGTAGTAGGGGTTGTCTTGGTCAGGTCCAAATTGTGATGGTCTGAATGTAGTCTGGAGTCCATGTGGGATCAGTCAGTTTTGTAAGCAGGCACTGAAGAAGGAGATGTGGCTGTGGTAGCAAGTCTGCCTCAGGACATGTCTGAAGAGCTTCAGGGCAGAGGAGGTGAACTGCGGTGGGGGGGTAGGGGGTGTGCAGTGAAAGAGAGACTCACTGAGATCTTTGGAGAGAGAGAGGAGGAGAACGTCTTCAAGGTGGACATCCTTGGAAGAGGCTTTGCTGCAAAGTTACAGCGACTAGGAGAAAGTGAGGACTGTAGATGCTAGAGATCAGAGTCAAAAGGTTTGGTGCTGGAAAAGCACAGTCGGTCACGCAGCATCTGAGGAGCAGGAGGGTCAACGTTTTAAGCATAAGCCCTTCATCAGGAATGTGATGGTGGGGGGGCTGTGATGGGAGTTGGGGGAGGCAAGGGTGCTGAGCGATAAATGGAGGGGGAGTAGGTGAGGGGGAAGGTAGCTAGGAATGTGTTTAGTAAATAAAAGTGGGGGCGGTTGATGGTGATAGGTCGGAGTGGAGGATGGAGCGGATAGGTAGGAAGAAAGATGGATAGATAGGACAGTTCAATAGGGCGGTGCTGAGTTGGAGGGTTGATTTGGGATAAGGTGGGGAGAGAGGAGATAAGGAAACTGATAAAATCACAATTGATCCCATGTGGTTGGAGGTCCCAAGGCGGAAGGTGAGGTCTTCTTCTCCAGACATTGGGTAGCTAAGATTTGGCAGTGGAGGATGCCCAGGCCTTGCACATCCTTGGCGGAGTGGGAGGGCGAGTTGAAGTGGTTGGCCAGTGGGTAGGGTTGTTTAGTGTGTGTGTCCCGGAGATGTTCTCTGAAATATTCCACAAGGCATTCTGTCTCCCCAGTGGAGAGGAAACCACATCGAGAACAACAGACACAGTAGATTAGGAATTTGGATGTGCAGGAAAATCTCTGCCAGATATGGAAGGTTCCTTAGGGGCCTTGGTTGGAGGTGAGGGGGGAAGGTGTGAGTGCAGGTTTTACACCTTTTGTGGTGGCAAGGGAAGGTGCCAGGAATGGAGGGTGAGTTAGTGGGGGGGCATGGACCTAACGCGGGAATGGTGTTTGGGAATGCTGAAAGGAGTGGGGAGGGAAATACAGAGGAACCTCAATTATCCAAACGTTGATTATCTGAATTTTGGATTTTCTGAACAAGATCTCAAAGTCCCCATACTTGGGCAAACTGTATTATCCAAACATTTGATTATCCGAACATTTGATTATCCGAGCAAAATACTCCCCGATGGTGTCGGTTGGATAATCGAGGTTCTGTTGTATATCTCTGATGGTGGGGTTTGACTGTAGCTGACGGACATGGCGGAGGATGATGCATTGTATCCAGAGATTGGTAGGGTGGAAGGTATGGACCAAGGTGGTTATATCCTTGTTGCGGTTGGGGGGGTGGGGTTCAAGGGTAGAGGTGCGGGAAGTAGAGGCGATGCGCTGGAAGGCACTGTAGATCACATGAGAGGGGAAATTGTGGTCCTTGAAGTAAAAGGCCATCTGGAATGTTCTGAAGTGGAATTGATCCTCCTGGGAGTAGATGCAGTGGAGGTGGAGGAATTGGGAATAATGGATAGTGTCTTTACAGGTCGAGGCTTGGGAGGAGGTGTAGTCCAGGTAGCTATGGGATTCAGTGGGTTTGACATAAATGTCCGTGTTGAGTCAGTCGCTGGAAATGGAGATGGAGAAGTCTAGGAAGGAGAGGGTGATGTCCAAGATGGTCCAGGTGAACTTGAGGTCAGGGTGGAAGGTGTTCCTGAAGGTGATGAACCATTCAACCTCCTTGTGAGAGCAGAGGTGATGTCGATACAGTCATCAGTGTTTCTTCCTCTCCCACTGAACCAACCAGTACCCTTCCACAGACACACTCATTCGATTGGCTGAACTGGTCCTCACCTTCAAGAGTTTCTCCTTCCAATCCTCCTACTTCCTTCAGACCAAAGGGGTAGACATAGGTACCCGCATGGGCCCCAGCTATGCCTGCCTCTTCATTGGGTACACTGGCACCATTTCCCACCTTTTCCTCTGCTATATCAATGACTGTATCAGCTTATGCTCAAAACGTCAACTCTCCTGCTCCTTGGATGCTGCCTGACCGGCTGTGCTTTTCCAGCACCACATGTTTTGATTCTGATATCCAGCATCTGCAGTCCTCACTTACTCCTAATTTCATGCTTGAGACAGCTGAGTCCCTGTAACATTGCTCCACTCCTGCAACCTCTGGGCTATAAAGGCCATTGTCCATTGCTTAGTACTTACCTGCTTGTCGCTCCTGTTCCTCTCTGTACAGGTGGATAAAATCCCTGACTGCCTGGGGCAAAGTAGGTGCCATTTGCCCAGAGGCCCTTTAACTGCAATTGCCTGGGCCATTTTTCACTCAACCAACTGCAGTGCTGTGACCTTCAGATCCTCACCAGCATGTGCTCCCAAACTTTGTTACACTGATATACCCAACAAGGTGGAGTGGCAGGAGGCAGTCTTACCAATGCTTCCTCTGAGGCTATGGTACTCTCATGCCCACAGTTTGGAGGGGTGGCTTCTGGTGAGCCGCTCATTTCTCCATCTTTTTTATTCACATTCTGCTAGCACTTGCAAGGCACAAGGGACAGAGAAGATGTGATGTCTAATGGTTCGAAATGTTGTGCAGTGAAGGGCACTAACAGCAGGATTAATGTGGGAGTTGCAGTAGAATGAAGAGCGATACCTCCTCAGTTGGTGGGATGTGGATGCTTTGGCATCTTTGGGGGAGCAATCTTAGTCTTGCGAACGAGGTACAGGATTCTTTACTTCTTGGGGGTATGGGTCGAATGTCAAGCATCTCTCCACCTCTCTGGGATCCTTTTGTTCTGTTGTGAGCTGTCATCTCATGGAATGAGAGAAATGGGGGTGGTGGTGGTTGAGTGAAATGAACCTGGATGACATGGATGACAATACTAAGTTGGTGAAATGCGGTTGCTGGGGATGGTGGTCTTTTGGTTGATATTTGGTGAGCGGTAATTTCTTCTGGGAACAGCACATGGTAATTTGAGGTTAAAATTGGACAAGCGGGATGTGATACAGCCAGGGTGGGTCATTAATGAGGTGAGTAAGATACAGAGAAAAGTCTCATTAGATCTAGCAGTGAGAAACCCTCCAAAAATTTCAGCATACTGGCACACAGCAAGATGTAAAATTCAGTTCTTACAACCTGATTTTATTTTTCTGCTTGATTTATTTTCAAATTGTATTTTTTCCTACAATAGTCAATGTTTGGTGGCTTTTTTCTGGTTTCTAAAACATTTCAAATCCTCAGACTTACTCCTATTCCTCTGAACATTGTTCACCTTTTCTTTTAACTTATTACAACTCATAACCTTTGCTAAGATTATATTATTCAATGGCACTTATTTGCAGAACATATTGAACTGTTTCTTATGTTTCCTATTGTTTATTTTCTGTCATACCTTTTGATCTACTTACCAATCAATCTTTACCAGCTGTCTCATATCTTTTAATTGGCTTTTCAGAAAAATCTTGTTTGTGATTGGGGTTTGTTATTTTCAGATGTGATGAGGAATTTAATGTCATTATGTAATGATAATAACAATTAAGGACAATTGATAATCAACTTTCTTCAGCTAATTTTAATGCTTGACACCTTTCATGCACTAAAATTATTTTTAATAATGACGAATACTAACCTAAAATGGCTGCCATGGTTAGCTGGTCATAGATTAAGGTATGATTTATGAAACTACGGTGAGATACATAAAATCCATCTGCACTGAAATCATCATTTTATGAAAAGACAGTACAACCATACAACAAAGGCAAGAATAGCTGGAGAAACTCAATAAGTCTGTCAGCATCCTTGAAGAGAAAACAGTGTCAATGTTTTGAGTTATTTGACTCTTCTTCAGTTTCTCCAGCAATTTCTGTTTTCAGTACAGATTTCCAGTGTTTGCATTTCTTTGTTTTGATATATGAGAAGATTCATTTTGTTTGATTCATTCTTGCCTGATGAGTTCACATTGAGAGTTGAAAAGTTGCCAACAGAGTATTCAGCTTTGGAAAAACAATGAGCAGATGTACAAATAGGCATATGCCAACAGCTGCCTAGGGCAATAAAGTGGAGAGCAATAAATACAAAATTAAGAAGCTGGAAGCCTAACTCTTTCTCTCTCTCTCTCTCCCTCTCTCTCTCTTTCTCTCCCTGCTTTTCTACTTCATCGTAAGCATCTAGTGAAAAGAACCTTGAAACAACAGCCACATTGCCACTACTGAAGAAACAATACAAAAGTGAAGCAAGCAAGACTTAGATCATTCTCAAAGCTCAAGAACTGCTAGAACTTTTAAACTACAATTTCCTTCCCACACAAAAAAATTCTCTACTTTTGTTTCAACATTATTATGCATTTCATGTCATTTTATTTTTTTTTCAGGATTAGTATGAATAAAATTCCTTGTTCTTTCATTCAAGAAAAGCTTCTAAGTTAGCTCCTTTATTAGCATCTAGTTATTCACATTTTAATTTAATTGTGAGAGTCACATGCCAAAAACTCCATGTTTATTGGGACTGACTGATAGACGGTTTAAAAGATGGGAGCTGATTCCCCTCTCACCTTATCATAACAATTATAATTATTATATTCCAATGGATCTTTTAGTATGAAAATGACAAATGAAACCTCTTTGCATTATAACTAGATCCAAAATTGTGTATCCTTCGTATATTCCATAACATAAAGCTTCATAAAACTATCAACAAAGTATTCTACAAAACTCATTTTCCAGACCGCCTTTCCCAATTTGACAGGTCCAGTCTATAAAGTTCCCCTAAACTACTACATTTCCTTTGATTTGTTACAACTTCCAATAAATTCTTGTTTGCTTCATTGTCAAGCAGTACAACTATGGTTTAACTACTTTCAAGTGTTTTCTGACTCTTCATATTCCTAATTTCCACCAATACTGATTCTCCTGATCCTATATCATTTAGTACTTATGTCATCCTTTATAACCAGGGCTACCCCTAGCCCTTTTCTGTACTGGCTGTCTTTTTAAATAGTTGTATATCTTAAAATAATTATTTCTAAACATCTTTACCATGCAACCATGTCTCTGTCCTGATGGCTGGATCTAAAGTATTTGTACCATTAGTTAAAGCAATCTATTGTGGAAGCAATCAGATAAAATGTCTTGAAGAAAAGACTTTACGATGATTAGAGAATCTAAACTTTGTCATTTAAAAGTATCACAATCACTGAATCCCCAACTATCAACGTTCTGGGGACCACCGTTTGATTACTCAATTGGGCTCACCAGTAGATACTAGAACTGGGCAAGATTATGAACTTAGCAATGAGTAGCTCACCACCTGACTGTCCAAAGCCTTTCCATCATCTACAAGGCACAAGTCAGAAGGGCTTATGCCAGAAACATCGACTGTCTTGCTCCTAGGATGCTGCCTGACCTGCTGTGCTTTTCCAGCGCCACAATTTTTGACTCTGACAAGTCAGAAATATGATGGGATGCTCGCATTTGATTGGATGAGTATGGCTCCAATGCCACCCAAGATGCTTGGCACAACCCAGAACAATGCTTCGAAAGCTAGTGCTTCCAAATAAACCTGTTGGACTTTAACCTGGTGTTGTGTGATTTTTAACCTTGTGAAATAAGGCAGGGCAAGTGACTGAGGTGTTAGAGCGGGAGCACTTTGGGGCCAGCGACCATAACTCTATTTGTTTTAAAATACTATTGGAAAAGGATCGACTGAATCTAAAAGTTAAAGTTCTAAATTGGAGAAAGGGCAATTTTGACCGTATTAGGCAAGAACTTTCAAATGTTAATTGGAGGAGGTTGTTTGGAAGGGGTGGCTGGAAAATGGGAGCCTTCAGAAATGAGATAAAGGGAGTCCAGAGACAGTATCATAGAATCCCTACAAGTGTGGAAAACAGCTATTTGGCACAAGAGGTCCAGACCAAACAGCATCCCACCCAGATCCATCCCCATGCATTTCCCATAATCCACCTAGCCTGCCCATCTCTATACACTATGGAACAATTTAGCATGGCCAATCCACCTAACCTGCACACCTTTAGACTGTGGGAGGAAGTCAGATCAGAAACCCACATAGACATGTGCAAACTCCACACAGACAGTTGTCCAAAAGTAGAATCAAACCCAGGTCCTGAATGCTGTGAGGCAACAGTGCTAACCAATGAGCTACTGCTCCACCCTAAATGTTCCTATTATTTGAAAGGCAAGGCTGGTAGATCGAGGGAATGCTGGGTGACTAGAGAAATTGAGGTTTTGGTTAAGAAAAAGAAGGAAGCATATGTCAGGTATAGACAGCAGAGATCGAGTGAACCCTTAGAAGAGTATAAAGGTAGTAGGGGTATGCATAAGATGGAAATCAGGAGGGCAAAAAGGGAGCATGAGACAGCTTTGGCAAATAGGGTTAAGGAGAATCCAAAGGGATTTTATAAATACGTTAATGATAAAGGGTAACCAGGGAGAGAATAGGACCCCTCAAAGATCAGTAAGGCAGCCTATTCGTGGAGCCACAGGAGATTGAGGAGATACTAAATGAGTATTTTGCATCAGTGTTTAGTGTGGAAAAGGACATGGAAGGCATAGAATATGGGGAAATAGATGGTGACATCTTGAAAAATGTCCATATTTCAGAGGAGGAGGTGCTGGATGTCTTAAAACATATAAAGGTTAGTAAATCCCCAGGACCTGATCAGTTGTACCCTGGAATACTGCAGGAAGCTAGGGAAGTGATTGCTAGGCCCCTTGCTGAGATAGTTATATCATCGATAGTCTCAGGTGAGGCGCCTGAAAACTGCATGTTGGCTAATGTGGTGCCATTATTTAAGAAAGGGGATAAGGAAAAGCCAGGGAACTATAGACCAGTAAGCTTAACATTGGTGGTTGGCAAGTTGTTGCAGAGAATCCTGAGGGACAGGGCATACACGGTTTGAAAAGGCAAGAACTGATTATGAATAGTTAACATGGCTTTGGCTTGGGAAATCATGTCTCACAAACTTGATTGAGTTTATTGAAGAAGTAACAAAGAGGATTGATGAGGGCAGAGCGGTGGACATGATGTATACGGACTTCAGTAAGGCGGTCAACAAGATTCCCCATCGGAGACCGGTTAGCAAAGTTAGATCACATGGAATGCAGGGAGAGCTAGTCATTTAGATACAGAACTGGCTCGAAGGTAGAAGGCGGAGGGTAGTGGTAAAGAGTTGTTTTTCAGACTGGAGGCGTGTGACCGGTGGTGTTCCGCAAAGATCAATGCTGGGTCCACTGCTTTTTGTCATTTATATAAATGTGTTGGATGTAAACATATGAGGTATCGTTAGTAAGTTTGCAGATGACACCAAAATTGGAGGTGTAGTGGACAGCGAAGAAGTATAATGGCAGATGGAGTCTAATTTAGATAAATGTGTGGTGCTGCATTCTGGAAAGGCAAATCAGACAGGGCTTATAAATTGAATGGTAAGGTCCTTGGAATGTGGCTGAACAAAGAGACCTTAGAGTGCAGGTTCACATATTCTTGAAAGTGGAGTCGCAAGTAGATAGGATAGTGAAAAAGGCATTTGGCATGCTTTCCTTTATTTGTCAGAGCATTGAGTATAGAAGTTGGGATGTCATGTTGCAGTGTACAGGACATTGGTTAGGTTGCTTTTGGAATATTGTGTGCAATTCTGGTCTCCTTCCTACTGAAAGGTTATTATGAAAGTTGAAAGTGTTCAGAAACGATTTACAAGGATCTTGCCATGATTGGAGTGTTTGAGCTATGGGGGAGGCTGAATAGACTAAGACTGCTTTCCCTGGAGCATCGAAGGCTGAGAGGTGACTTTATAGAGGTTTATAAAATCATAAGAGGCATAGATCGGCTAAATGGAAAAGGTCTTCTCCCTGGGGTAGGAGAGTATAGAACTAGAGGGCATAGGATTAGGGTGAGAGGGGAAAGATTTAAAAGGGCCCTAAGGGGCAACTTTTTCATGCAGACGGTGTTGCATTTATGGAATAAGCTGCATGAGGAAGTGGTGGAGGCTGGTACAATTGCAAAATTTAAAAGGCATCTGGATGGGTATATGAATAGGAAAGGTTTGGAGGGATATGGGCTAAGTGCTAGCATATTAGATTACTTACAGTGTGGAAACAGGCCCTTCGGCCCAACAGGTCCACACCAACCCGCTGAAACGCACCCACCCAGACCCATTCCCCTACATTTTACCCCTGCACCGAACACTACGGGCAATTTAGCATGGCCAATTCACCTAACCTGCACATTTTTGGAAGGAAACCGGAGGAAACCCACGCAGACAGGGGGAGAATGTGCAAACTCCACACAGACAGTCGCCTGAGGCAGGAATTGAACCCGGGTCTCTGGTACTGTGAGGCAGCAGTGCTAACCGCTGTGCAACCATGCCACATATGGGACTAGATTAGTATAGGATAACTGGTCAGCATGGACAAGTTGGATCGAATGGTCTGTTTCTGTGCTGTACATCTCTATGAGTCTATGAGAGGCCAGCTAAAAAGTGGGGTTGTTTTCTCTGGATTGGTGGAGGCTGAGGAGAGACTTGATAGAAGGCTATAAAATTGTGAGATGCACAGGCAGGGCTGACAGTCAGAATCTTTTTTGCAGAGTTGAAAGTTGTAATACTAGGGGGCATGCATTTGAGGTGAGAGGTGGCAAGTTTAGAGGAAATGTGAGGAGCAAGGTTTTTACACAGACAGTGGTAGGAGTCTGGAGTGCACTACCAGGGATAATGGTGGAGACAGAGATGATAGAGGCTGTTAAGAGACTTTTAGATAAGCACATGAATATTCATGGAATGGATGAGTATGGACCAAGGGCAGGTAGAAGGGATTAGTTTAATTTGCTACAACATCATGGGCCAAATGGCCTGTTCCTTGTCTGTCCAGTTCTATGTTCGATTGTTCTATGATATTCCATGCATTGACCTTACTTTCTTATGTACTGTTACTGTCCTTCCTGTCACACTCAACCTGTCTTAATTAATGTTGAAACTTTTTTTAATGCTTCAGCTTTAATATATGAATTTCTAATTCTAGCTTCACTCAAACTCTCCTCTCCTTCTCTTAGTTTAAAGCCATCTCCAAACTCTTACCAGATTAATTTATGCATTTTGTTCACACACTAGTTACCATTTTATGTATCACTGCACTGCATTATTGACCTGTCCTTTCTCTTTAACTTTCCAAATCCTCCCTCATGTGAATATTCTCATAACCCATTGAAAACCTATCTGCACCTTTGGTTATATAGCTCACTAGGACATTGATCCTGGTGTTCAGTTCAAGTGAAAACATTCCAATGCCACAGATTCCCCTTTCTTCAGTACTGGCACCAGTGCCTCACAAATTGAAACCTATTTCTCCTGCATGAGCCATGCATTCGACTCTCTGAAATGCTGTACCCCATGCTAATTCACTTGTGGATTGGTTGTTACTTTTGTCTTTTCGCTTTATAATTTAGCCCCTAGCTGCTTATTCTCCCTTTTTAGAGCCTTTTCCTTAGCCCTATGCATGTTATTGGTAACCACATGCCCCATGAAATTGAATCATTCCCTTCACACAACATGTTCGTCTCCAGTTGAAAAGTCCTAAACACTGACACTAGATAGGCAACACATTATTTGCAACTCTTGCTGTCATATGTGGTGAAGAATACCTATTCACCAATTATCTTGCTCAAACATATTTTGAACTTCAAATCAACATTTAGAATCATAGAATCCTTACAATGTGGAAACAGGCCCTTCTGCGCCACAAGTCCACATTGACCCTTCGAAGAGTAATCCACCCAAACCCATTACCCTAATCTATTACTCTATATTTACCCCTGACTAATGCACCTAAACTACACATCCCGGAACACAATGGGCAATTTAACATGGCCAATTCATGTAACCTAAACATCTTTGGATTGTGGGAAGAAACCGGAACACCCAGAGGAAACCCACACAGACACAGGGAGAATGTGCAAACTCCACATAGACAGTCACTTGAGGCTAAAATCGAACCTGGGTCCCTGGCGCTGCGAGGCAGCAGTGTTAACCACTGAGCCACTGTGCCACTTTTAAAAAGCTAGCGTGACAGACTGCAAAAATATAGCCAATTAATGATTATGTGACTTAGTTTTGTCAACTGAAATATTCTCTTGCTTCCAAAGAGAACAAACAGTAATCAAACAGACAGACATTGACTAAATGCTTTTCTTGAAAGGCATGCAAAGGGTGATTTCAAATTGTGTAAGTCATTCAAGTACAAAGACTCTGGCTGTTTCAAACTCTCAAGGTGTGTATGCACAACACAAGATGTACAGTCAACCAAACTAAATTTATTTGGAAAAAGACTTTTATCTGGTGATAGTCACATGATGAGTTGACCATATTTTCTGTTTTCTTTTAAAATTCAGTTAGAAACTGCTCGCTAACAAAACCCTTTCAACAAACCACTGAACCAACTGCAAGCCACCCAAGCAGCCAAAGTAATAAAGAACAATACCTTTAATGTGGGGGGAGAAAAATGAAAGAACTGTGGATGCTGGAAATCAGAAACAAAACAAAGAAATTGCTGGAAAAGACCGGCAATTCTTACAGTACCTGTGGAGAGAAATCAGAATTAATGTTTCAGGTCCAGTGACCCTTCTTCAAAACTGAAGTAGGAGATGGACTTGCTCTGTCCTGCTGGAAGTTCACCCTCAATTGGAGAAACAATCTTCTGGAAATTTGAGTACTAGAGGTATTGCAGGTTACTGTGAATCCTTAGCTTTGCAAAACCTTTAATACAGCTAAAGCAATCAACTCATCTAAAACATTACAACCTGCCATAAAAGAGAGTAAGGTATTTTTATATTCTACGTATGTTGTTTGTTTTCTTGGTTTGTGTCTAGTTTTTGTGTGCATGATGATTGAGTCAAATGGGTAAAATGTTGCATTGCTTCAAACATCCGGGTAGAAGCGTAATAATAAATAATCTGCTTTATTTGAAAACTCAGAAAAGAGCTTGCTGCTAGGATTAGTTCAATGGGGACAATGACTCCAAGGGTAAGAAAACACAAACAGTTTATATGACACTTTATATGCAAAACAGATTGATCATGCCAGCAAAACAAACATAAATTCTATCCCTAACACTGTACTGCCCAACTACAGCTCCATTCCATTTTACATCCTCTTACCCCTTCACTTGAGTGGCTCCCTTCAGCATGGTGTCCTAGTCAGATTGCACCCTGTATTCCTTGTTCTTGTCCTCAAGCAACAACGTTTAATCTACTGGATGATGTCAGTAGCTGAGGTTCTGTTATTGCTACCTGCAGTGTCACTATCCATACCGTCTTGTCCCTGACCAGCAATAAACAATAATTAAATGTCTATGCTCTCTATTATTGGGCTGTTTAGACATGTTAAATGGTTACAAGTATTTAAGGTCTTTTTCATGTGAATAAGAATCAAGAATTTGAATTAAGTTGCCAAATACATCTTTATGTAGTTGTGAACATATTTTCATGAAAATTATATTTCTGACCATGAAAGATTATGACAAAGGATTGGACAATGTGAAGTAGTAGGAGAATATTTTTGTAGAAATGTAAAAAGGCTATAGTACTTGATGTTACTGCTTTTCCTGATTCCAGTTCGACATGAAATATGACTGAAGTTGTTTTGATATTCACAAAAGCCCAAATCATGTATTTGAAATTCTCAATTGAGTTCAGGAATCATTTCAAATTCAAGTTCAGTTTCTTGCAAGATATTTCTTTCTTACTTCCAAACCATCACAAATGTTTTCCTCAGAGACCTCTGTAAAATGAGAGTAACAGAATTTGTAGAAATGTCAACAAGCAGAGCAGAATCTAAAACCAGATGCATACATTCCACACAGTAACAACTGCTTATTTCCCACTTGATTGCATGCCAATTGGAAATAGAGACAAAACACTTTGTAAAGCCTATGCTGCATGCTCAAAAGGAAAGGCATTTGGCATAAAACCTGTCACATTTATGGAGTGGGTCTCTCACAGTAGTCTGTACAGTCAAATTAACTAGTATAATGTCACTATAATATGCCAGTTCTGGATTTAAAGCAACAAATATATAAGGGATATTAATATATAATATCCATAGAATCAACATTTATTTTATTCATCTGTGAGATGTGGACATCACTGGTACATGCTGCTGCCACTGTGTGGAGGGAGTGGATGTTTGTGCATAAAGTGCCAGTCAACTGGCTGTTCTGGCCTGAACAGCTGCTTGTTGAAGAATTCCTACTTTCGATTGGCTCTTGAAGCCACATTTTATGGCTAGTGTAGTTGACCTTCTGGTCAATGGTAACCTCAAGATTACGAGGGGGCATAGCTTTAAATTAAGGGGTGGTAGGTATAGGACAGATGTTAGGGGTAGATTCTTTACTCAGCAAGTCCTGAGTTAATGGAATGCCCTGTCAGTAGCAGTGGTGGACTCTCCCTCTTTTTGGGCATTTAAATGGGCATTGGATAGGCATATGGAGGATAGCGGGCTAGTGTAGGTTAGGTGGGCTTGGATCGGCGCAACATCGAGGGCCAAAGGGCCTGTACTGCGCTGTATTTTTCTATGTTCTATGTTCTTCATAATGGGGGCTGCAGTGATAGTAATACCATGGATTTCAAAGGATGACGGCTAAATCTGTCTTGTTGCGGATGGTGATTGCCTGGCACTTGTGTGGCATTAATGGCACTTATTACTTGCTGGCCAAAGGCTGGATATTGTCCAGGTAGTGCTGCATATGAGCAAAAATTGTTTCAGTATCTAAGGAATCAAGAATGGTGGAGAGAAGGCCATTAATGAAGCAGATGAAGATGGTTGGGCCTACGACACTACCTTGAGGATCTCCTGCAGAGATATCATGCAGCTGATATGACTGACCACCAACAAATTAAACCATTTTCCTTTCTACCAGATATGACTCTAACTAGCAGAGAATTTTCACCCTTATTCCATGTGACTACAGTTTTTGCCAGGACTCTTTAATGCCACCCTTGGTCAAATGCCTTGATGTCAAGGGGTGTTACTCTCATTTCACCTCTGGAATTCAGCTCTTTTAGAGTCATGGAGTCATACAGCACAGCACAGTCCAACTCATCTGTGCCACCAGACACCCCAATTTGACATAATCCTATTTGCCAGTATTTAGTTCATATCCCTCTCAACCAGTCCGATTCATATACCCATCCAAACGTATTTTACCTCCCTCCACCACTTCCTCTGGCAACTCATTCCATACACACATTACCCTCTCAAGTTATGCCTCAGATCCTTTTTTATATCTTTCCCCTCTCACCTTAAACCTATGCCGTCTAGTTTTGAACTCTCTCACCCCGGAAAAAAGACCTTGGCTATTCTTCCTATCCATGCTCCTCATGATTTTATAAACCTCTATAAGGTCACCACTCGAGAGAAAGAGAAAGAGGATCCAGAGAGAGAGAGCGGGATAAAAATAAACAGAGGAGCGAGAGAGATGTTTAAACCAAGGCTGAGGTCAGCAGCTGATTGGCCCTGGCAGAACCCAAGGTCAGCATCATTGAGTTATTGCTGAGAAGGTGCTGCTTGATAGCACTGTTGATGACCTCTTCCATCACTTTACTGGTTATCAAAAGTAGATTGATAAGGCAGTAAAAAGACCAATTTGCATTTTGTACATTGCCAGATAAATGCCAGTGTTCTAGCTGTACTGGTACAGCTTAGATGGGAATGAAGAAAGTTCTGGAACACAAATTTTCAGTACTAATGCTGAAATATTTTCAAGGCACATTGTCTTTACAATATCCAAAGCCTTTAGTTGTTTCTTGATATAATGTGAAGTGAATTGAATTGGTTGAAGACTGGTACCTGTAATGTTGAGAACCGCCAGAGATAAATCATTCACTCAACACTTCCGGCTGAAGATTGCTGCAAAAGTTTTAGTCCTATCTTTAATTCTGATATTCTGGTCTCTTCCATCCTTGTGAATGGGGATGTTTGCGAAGCATCCCCCTCCTCCATTGAGTTGTTTAATTGTCCACCACCATTCAAACTGGATATGGCAGGACTGCAAAGCTTAGATCTGATCCGTTCGTTATGGAATTGCTTGGTTCTATTTATCACTTGCTACATATGCTGGTTGTCACAAATTTAGACCAGTTTTGTAGCTTCACCAGGTTGATACCTTATTTTTAGGTATGTCTGGTGCTGTTCCTGGCATACCCTCAGTACTCTTCATTAAGCTGGGGTTGATTCCCTGACTTGATGGCAATGGTAAAGAGGGGAATATGCCAGGCCACGATTATGTTTGAATACAATCTCACCATGCCTCACAGATGCCCAGGTACTAGGTTTGTTTGAAATCTATCTTATTTAGCACAATAAGTGTCACACAACATGATAGGCAGTATTCTCAATGTCAAGAGTGTGGTGCTGGAAAAGCACAGCTGGTCAGGCAGCTTCCAAGGAGGAGGAGAATCAACGTTTTGGGCAAGAGCCCTTTGGGCTATTGCCTGAAATGTTGATTCTCCTCCTACTCGGATGCTGCCTGACCTGCTGTGCTTTTCCAGCGCCACACTTTTGACTCTGATCTCCAGCATCTGCAGTCCTCACTTTCTCCTAGCAGTCTCAATGTGGTGACAATACTTTGTCTCTACAAAGACTGTGAATGGTTACTTTCATCGATACTGTCTTGGAAAGACACATCTACCATCGGCAATTTGGTGAAAATGATGTCACGTATGTTTTCATTTGTTGGATCACCAGCTGCTGCAGACCGAGCCTAGCAGCAGCAACCTTTAGCACTCAACCTTGATCAGTGGTGGTGTTACCAAGGCACTCTTGTTGATGGCTATTGATGCACCCCATCCAGAGTACTTTCTCCACTCTTGCTACCCTCAGTGCTTCCTTTAAGTGTTCAACACATAGGTTCACTCATCAGCTAAAAAAGGGCTATACTAGGTAATCAGAAGGAGGCTTCCTTGACTATGTTTGACCTACTGACCTGTGACTTCATGGGGTGCTGATTTAGTGTTAAGAACCCTGAGGGCAACTCCCTCCCAATTCTATTCCACCATGCTGCGACATCTACTGGCTATGTCCTGTATCACCAGAAAATTCTGATGGAGTCGCCCTGGCATTATCTGTAAGATACAATTCTATGCGTATGACATTAGGCTGTTGTTTGACTAGTCTTTTAGACAAATTTCCCAGTCATGGCACTATCTCCCACATATTTGTAAGTTGGATTTTGCAAGGTCAACAGGGCAAAGATTGCTGTTCTCGTTTCTAGGGCTTGCTCAATGCCAAGTGGTCTGTCTAGATTCTTACCTTCTCTGAGTCATTTTAACAGTTTGGTACAAGTGGGTGCCTTACCATGCCACCTCAGAGGGCAGTTCAGAGTCAATCTTATTGCTGTGAGCCTGGAGTCACATTAAGGATAGACCAGGCAAGGATTTGAGTTTTTTCTTCCCTAAACAATATTGTGAACCTAATACATTTATGCAACAATTGACGGTGGTTCTATGAACATCATTAGACTTTTAATTCCATAGTTTACTTGAATTGAAATTTCATTATCTACTATGTGGGGACTCAACAGGAAAATTGACAAACCTAAATAGGATTTATTGTCAATTTATTCTCAAAATAAATTTATCCATAAAAGTATACCAAAGGGAATCATTCTTGTCAAAGTCAAAGCAGATGGGTGGAGTGGAGTCCATTATAAGTCATATTGCACAGCCATACATGTCTCATGAGCCAAACAGCTCAATGTACTAACATGCACGAAATGTGCAAATCATAGTGTGAAAACCTGCAAGATTTTTAATGATTACAGGAAATGTACAGTTATTTGAGGTGAAAATGCTTGCTTCTGGTCAATTTTGAGACCGCTAATATACTCTTATGTTAGCAAACCCCCTATCAGAGCCAAAAGAAATAGTCTTTATCTGTGTGCAATTCCTCCCCACAATAGATACTGGTTTATCTTCTTGTCGTTTTTGAAAAGTGTGATCCTCAGTCTGTCCTCTTGCAGCATTGTCTCTCTCAGTGAAGAGATTTGACATGGTCACTGAGCTGACCATTGACCTTTATTCCAATCCATCTTTATCTTCAGTATGAGTTTTTTTGCAACCAACCTCTTCAACAATTTGAATAACTATCTGTATGTGCAACATTGTCAGGTGAATAAAGAATTTTTTTAGGTTGGAATGTAATGTAGAGCAAAGGATGTTATAAAGATAAGGACAATTAACAATATGGAGGAATTTAAAGGCAAGAACATTATACGTTAACCACAAATTTAACTTGTAGCTTTTCAAATCTTAAAATTCTTCTTTCAGAAATTGATGACCATACTTGTTTTGAAGATAAATATTGACATGGCTAATTAACCTGCCCCTCCATGTCTGTCAATCATGTGAAACTGCAGATGAAAATCCTAAATTGATAGATCCTTTATCCCAAATTCATCATTTCCTTAGAAAATCATGTCATACTTTGTAACGGTGTAAGAGCCATGAAGATCCCAAAGCTAATAAGTATATTTCCTGAGAAGCAATGTCTGGCTTGATGGCAATATTAGGATTTTCCATCACTAGTTATACAAATGACATTGGTAGCGCGCTGAGTTCTAAAGGAGAAAAAAGAATAATTTAGTACATGAGATGGTCAGAAGATCCTAAGCTGTTTAATTTGTATGTATGCTTTCCTGCCTATTTTGTTTTATGCAGTAGCAATTACATTGGAAGCATTGAAAGGATGGATGAACCTGAAGTATTATCGTTACAACACTCCATTAGCAATATATAGGTTACACATATTAAACTACCAGTGTGAGTGTATGTACAAAGCACAGACACATTAACCCAAAATGCAATGGTAGAAACAAAGCTTAAATAGCTGAATCTATACTGGGGGAATTCTCCAGTGGCTCAAGAAATATAGACACTTCTTTTTAAGATATTACTAACCTAGATAGGACTAAGGCATGTTCCAAGTATTAGGTTTTAGTGACTACTAAATTATTTGTAGAGTTAGCCATGGTGAGTTGAAGGTGAGAAGTTCTTTTCCATTTGTACTTTGGAAAAGTATTTTTGATGTTTAATAATGTATTCCATAGTCACATCGCAACCAAATATGCCTCTAACTGCATTATGGCAGTTGATGTGGTACAATTCAATGTAAAATAATGCCACATTAATTTACACATATAATGGTTAACAAAAAGGTTCAATCAAAAATCATTACAAAACCAAGTAAGGTCTGGAGAAAGAAGATATGCACTCTATGCAACATTTTTTTTATATGCAGATACTTAGTCATGAACTCTCAACTAGAAATGATCCCATCTCTTAGGAGTATGAAAATGCACTCTGTGCAAGTGCAGTCACTCTTGTCAAGTTGGTAATAGCAGCTGTCAATGGATACAGAGTGAGATGCCACAAAAGGCTGATTTATATAAGATCATCTATTGCTGTGGTTCTGATCGCCGAGCTGGAAGTTTTTGTCGCAAACGTTTCGTCCCCTGTCTAGGTGACATCCTCAGTGCTTGGGAACCTCCTGTGAAGCGCTTCTGTGGTGTTTCCCAAGCACTGAGGATGTCACCTAGACAGGGGACGAAATGTTTGCAACAAAAACTTCCAGCTCGGCGAACAGAACCACAGCACCCGAGCTACAAATCTTCTCACAAACTTTGAAGATCACCTATTTCATGTTGCCAGGGATGGAATATTTGCTAGGAATACTTCTTGCCTTTTCATAATGTCCAGCTAAACCACACATTTAAGGGGGTACACACTGTTGAACATTTCCTCTGAAAAGTGGTATCATCAATAATGCAATGTTAGAGTATGTGTTGGTAGTCTCAGCCTGTGTGACCATCTGATTCAGAGGTGACAGTCCTAGTCCATAGTTTTGGGAATCGGTAGACTATTTTCATATCAGAATATTGCAAACAGCAATTAGCCTAATAATAGACATTTCAGCTATAAAATCCAATAAGTATTGAATGGTTCCTGACCTATTCAATATTGTAGGTAGCAATCCCTTTTTATTTTTCCTAACTGTAGAAGATAAGGCATTTCTGTACAGGAAAGCACAGAAGCCACAGTATACAGTTATACAATAATTTGCACATAGAATGGTATTTATTGCAGATGTGTATAAATACCAATATTAACAAATAGTTTTTTAACGTCAGTATTCACTGTAATAAAAATGGTCAAAATCAGACACCACCACAGGAACATATAAGTGAGACTATGACTATGTTTATGCTGTCCCTAGCCAAGTTTTATATCATACCCAGGTCCAAAGACGTTTTGTGACACAATGGCAGTATCTCCTGCTCCTTTGATGCTGCCTGACCTGCTGCGCTTTTCCAGCAACACATTTTTAAGGTCTGAGCTAGGAGGCCCCAGTTCAAGTCTCATCCACTCTAAATATGTGCAACAGCATCTCAGAACAGATTGATTAGAAATATATATACACAGGTTCAAAGGGCTGTTGTACAGCAGAGGTAGTGTCCCTACCACTCAATTAGAAGGCCCCTGTTTAAGTCTCATCTGCTCCAAAGGTTTTTTTTTTAGATTACATTACAGTGTGGAAACAGGCCCTTCGGCCCAACAAGTCCACACCGACCCGCCGAAGCGCAACCCACCCATACCCCTACATTTACCCCTTACCTAACACTACGGACAATTTAGCATGGCCAATTCACCTGACCTGCACATCTTTGGACTGTGGGAGGAAACCGGAGCACCCGGAGGAAACCCATGCAGACACGGGGAGAATGTGCAAACTCCACATAGTCAGTGGTGTGTTATAAGATCGCTAAACAGGTTGATTAATAATATTTTGAGGATTGCTCCCCCAACTTCCACTTTTAACCTTCCTCTCCAGCCCACCCTAAAAGGTATTTAGCTCAGACAGCTGAATATTGTTGATTACTGTAGAAATGTCAATACTGGTCAATCACAAAAAAAAACTTCACTAAAATCAATATGAAACAATTTTTCAATGTTAGTTTCTAGAGAAGAGCTTAAGATTTATTTTTCAACTATTTAAGGCAACAATCACACATGAATCCAGGCTGCAGCAAGTTAAACCCTAGAAATAAACAAGGTCCTGCGGATTCTGGAGATCTGAAATAAACAAAAACAGAAAGTGCTAGAGGAACTCAACAAATCTGGCAGCATCTGTGGGGAGAAATATTGTGGGCGGCACGGTGGCACAGTGGTTAAGGGGTAAATGTAGGGGAATGGGTCTGGGTGGGTTGCTCTTTGGAGGGTCGGTGTGGATTTGTTGGGCCGCAGGGCCTGTTTCCACATTGTAAGTAATCTAATCTAATCTAAATCAGACTCTCAGTTCTACAGACGGATCACTGGGCTCAAAATGTTAGCTCTGTTTTCTCTCCACAGATGTTGTTTGACCTGCAAAGTTAAAGACAAAGACTGGACAGTTCTGGTGACATACAATTTGCTTTGGACAGCAACTGTGTATTAATGACTAAAGCTGATAGTTACACTGTTTGGCACAGGGTTACTTTTCATTTTCTAAATTAATACAATTTCTGATGCAACGCATTTTCTAATATATTCAGTTTTAGCTTTCCGGCAATTTAAAAAAGGAAGCACTTCATATTGCAACAGTAACATATCATTAGTTCATTATATAAAACTGAAACAGTCTCCTCTTGCCAGAGTACAGTTAAAACTGAAGTCTTCATTAAAAGGTTGGTTATTTCAGCATTTTTTGACTTCCTATATTTATGTGTACTAGAAGGACTACATTTATTTTTCCTGGGTATTGGATTTGACAGAAAACAGAAAGATCAGTGAAGAGTCTTACAATGACAAGTAATGTTCCATTATGGAACAAAACTGAAGACCAGCAACAAATACCTCTGACACTGAAGATTGAGGAGTTCCAGGGTTAGCAGGAAAGCACCCAAGCTTCCTTCAGAAAGTTATATACAGCATGAGGGCAGTGATTGTCAGTATCATCCTGAAATGAAATATTTAATATGAGGCTATCTCCAAGCAAGCATTAAGTCACCTTAATCAATATGCTGCCTGCAACTATACAAAAGGTGTTCATGGATGAACTGGACAATTGGTTTGTAACACAGAGAGACACCAATGGCATGTTTTCAATTGCTGTACCAGCTGATGTCACCATAAAAGTCCACCTTTTGGCTGGCATGGTGGCTCAGTGGTTAGCACTATTGCCTCACAGTACCAGGGACCAGGTTTAATTCCACCCTCAGGTGATTATGTGGAGTTTGCACATTCTCCCCCTGAGTGTGTAGGTTTCCACCAGATGCTCCAGCTTCCTCCAAAGATGTGCATATTAGGTGGATGGCCATGCTAAATTGGCTGTAGTGTCCAGGATTATGTAGGCTAGCTGGATAAGCCAGGGGAAATGAAGGACTATAGGGTTGGGGGTGAGTCTGGGTGGGATTCTTTTCAGAGGATTGGTGTGGACCTGATGGGCCAAATGGCCTGCTTGCACACTATAGGGATTTTATGAGTTCAATAATTTTAGGGCCTTTCATGTTCCTTACCCACTCCACACCCCAGGCCTTGTCATCATATTGATTTCTTTCATGACAGCCAAACCATTTTCACCAACTAATGGTCCCCATTAGCAGCTTTTCTTTCTCTTCGGCTCACCAGTATCCATTCTTTCCTCTGCCCAACTGCTGTTCCTCTCTCTAGGCTTCATGCCCACTTATTGTTCACGCCCTTCACCTCCCCCGCCAATGTCCCACCCCAAGTCTCCAGCATAAATACCACCTTTTCTTAGCTACAATCAGTTCTGAAGAAAGGTCACTGGACTCAACTCCTTAACTCTACTTTCTCTCCAATGATGCTGCTGGACCTACCATGTTTCTCCAGCAATTTCTGATTTCAAGCATCTGCGACTCTTTTTTTTAATGTTTATTTTTTGTTTAGTGAAGACTCTGGCCAGTGTCTTTTTCTGCATCCATAGTGTGTATGCATGGGCTAAATTTGATCTAGTTGAAGCCAAATTGCTGTCTATCCATTGCATTATATTTGGCATGAGATAGCACCAGCATGCCAGTCTGTCATAATCTGGCAAGTGAGAATGAAATCACTAGCTCCACGACCATTTTTGCAAGCTTGATTAACAATTCATAGAACTAAAAGAGCAATTGACGGATAAAACATGGCCCATGACATGATATGGTGATAAACATGAAATTGGAAACCATGTTTTTCTATGACTGCTAAAAAGGTGGCGATAAATTCTGCAAGTGTCAATCTGCTCAATTTTAGAAGACTAATTTACTGACATTTAGTTGTTGCTGGACATTGTGTTTATTTTATTCTTTACATCTGATTCAGGATAAAATCTTCAGAGAAGGGGACAAGAAGTGCTCTTGCCATCACTGAGCACTACACCACTTGTGCTGAGAAACGCAAAGGAAATTGGATGCTTGGCCGGAACTACTTTCTCCAGTAAGGAGGTGAGAAGGAGAAGTTCAGCCAGCCCGGGTAGATGCATCCTGAAGTGCAGGAAGGTTAGAAACCTGCTGTGGCGTCAGCAGATGGAAGACTATAGCAGCAGGATCAGGTAAGTAGAAGCTCTAACTTGCCATCAGATTACAAACCATAATGCTTCCAAAAACTTTATTTCTCAAGAAAGACTGTCACCACCCTCTAGGACATACTTTCAGCTTAGAAACCCATGTATTCTTTGGTTCTCACTCAATAACTGTGGCAGTGACAGTAATTTGTGCGTGTTTCTGTTTGGCTTGTCCTAGGATGGATGTGTTGTCCCATTCGAAGTGGTGTCCTTCCTCATCTGTACCTAAGGATACTAGTGAGAGAGGGTCATGTTGTTTTGTGGCTAGAGAATTCCTAGAAGCATGGCATTCCAACCGGAACTCTATTAACAAACACATTGAGTTAGACCCCATCTACCACCCCCTGATAAAAAATACAGGGAATGTCATCACCACAAGAAATGATATCACCAATCCACAGAAATCCAAACATATAAATAGAAAGCAGGAATCATCAACAGGGTTTCGCCCAGAGGCCCATTGAAGATGTTACCTAGTAGAGTGATGAAACGTCTGGAAGTGAACCTTCCAGCTCAGAGAGCAAACCTACATCCAGAACCTCAACCTGAACTACAAATCTTCTCAAAAATTTGTTGCGTGTTGTCCAATCTTGCCCTAAGAGAGAAAGGAACCTCTGTCGGACTGAGTTGGACAGCCAGGTCCTGTGATGTGGAGGCTGATGAAGGAGTGGGTCATGCATGCAATGGGAAGCCATGTAAACCATACTGTGGTGGATGGGGAGTGTGGGGAGCTCTGATACTCAGAAGATCCTGGTAGGTGAATACATTCATATCGGCAGTATCTTCCTGGCCTATGGCATTTTCTCCCCACAGTTTCCTGACATTACAACCTACGCAGCTTAGGAACAATGTTTCAATCAGATAAAGTTGAGCAGAAAAACCCACATTATCACAAAATCACGTATAAACATCAAAGAAATCTAATACGATGCAATCAGCAGTAATGGATAAATGCAACCAGTAGATCATTTGAAAATATAATCCTTTTCTTTGAAGGATCAGTGAAGACTCGATAGGCTGAATTGCTTTTTATCTGCATTATAGGGATTCTATGATTCTGTGATTGGTAGGTGTTAATATGGCAAAGTTCAGAACATCAATTCGTCTCTCAAACGTCGTGTGCCATCTTCTCCTGCAACAAAGTGAGAATTTGTTCAGATAATGCAGTGGCATAATCAGGTCTTCAACTGTTCATTGTTGGCAGCACAGCTTTCTCAATGTCCTTTGCCAATCCTTTATCCCCTTTAATAAGTCTGTTGCCACATCCACATCATGCTGTCTGCATGTGGGCAACACACGACACAATTCCACAATTGGCCCACATCATCCCCATCAATATATATACAATGCCACAATGATAACACCCTCACCTTGGCAGGATTCTAAAGGTTATTGGCCATTTTGTGGTACTGCAGGCAGCTAAGTGAGCCGAAGGCTTCTGAACTCTACTGGGACCTCTGCCAGGCAGCTTTTGTCTGGCTAGAAGGTCTCCTCTTATCTACATTAGACCTGATGATCTCCTGCTTGTTACATACAGTTTTGAGGAATGCTCACAGGGGGCTATTGATTTTGGTCCTTTGCCCTCTTCAGTGACTGTCTCTATTCTTTCTGTCATCTGTGGAGATAAAGACAAAGTGTAATGAAGAGCTGATCTTGAATATCAGCCATTTGCTTATCATCAGAAGAATGGGTCAGCTGCATTGCAATGTTAATTTATCCCTGGCAAAGATCCTGGATGCTTTTAAAGCAGCAGAATAATTACACATATTCATAAACAAGCTCTTACAGGCTGCAGTAGTTCACATGAATTCAAATGTTCCAACACAGAATTATTGAACATCCAAGAATGCTTTCTGGTGCAGCTGCCACACGCTCAATACATGGTGTAATGATGCTGTTTCTTTAACAAGGTTATCTTGTCCTTGATTTTATTTCAGAGAAATTGTAAAAGACACAGACTCCGAAAAGTCTAAGTTGAAGAGTTTTACAGCCAGTTTGATTATAGTGAATATATACTGCCTCAGGCAACAGGCCTTCAAGTCTTTGAAAAAAAAAACACTTGTACAATGAAAGGGGAGTGGCCAGTTCTCCCAGCTCAGCTTTACTCTGGTTTGGTTTGGTTTTTAGCAGTAGTGTGAAAAAAGGTCGCTGGATCCAAAGTAGATCCATGCTGATCTCTCTTTGATTTCTCCCCTGTTAGACCCTGTGTTTGATTTTAATTTTTGTGCCAAGGGGTGTTTATGGGGATTGTTGTAAGCATTTGGAATAGCATCACTAAGTTGGGATGATCTGTTGGGTATTCGGATAGGTTAAGTTATTCAGTATTCTGTTCTCTGTTGTTTGTGTTTCATTCAATAATCCCACAAATAAATTCTGTTTTGTTTAAAACTAAATGGTTTGACCAACTGCACCCCTTCTGGAATATCCACATTACACCTGCTTAACACAACTAGCAAAGTTAGAGTTGGGGCAACTTTCCTGAAGTGTTTTGAGGGGTTTTGGCCTGGTCCATAACAATGGTACCTTTAAGTGAGTGCCTGGGACCTCCTTCTCAGTCACTGCCTACTCCTACTCCCCACCTTTGAATGTGTTGTCCACTAATCTTTCAGGTTGTTAGCTATTGGATGGCTATTAGATGGCCACTATGACTAATAATTGCCCCCTCTCAAAAGAAGGGGTATGAGTCAGCAATACACTGACTTACAGCCCAGATGCCAGTCAATATTATCCTGTATAGTAATTCAGGCCCTTGCACACATTGCAAACACCACTTTTTGTCATTTTAGACGCAGGATCTTTGAGTAACTGCTCTGAATTATTCAGATCTAAATTTGCTTTCCCGTCAATTCTTATCAAGCTTTTACTTTACTACAATTACCTGCATCACCTTTATGTGAGAGGAATATGGAATAACTCTAGGGAGAATTACACCACTTTATGCAAAACAGCTCAGGAATTCTTAAGTCAAATGAAACTCAGTCTCCAACCAGAGTAGTTAAACAGACCATTGGGTTTGTCAAAGCAGACATTGTCATGTCTGGGCCACTTAAGGGCAAACTTGCCTTACAGTAATTCTCCATCCCACTCTCGTCCTATGGGTTTCCAGATAAATTATCATTTTTTTGCAAGTTGTATAACCACACTCTTACAAAATCATTTAGCGTGCATTTTGATGAGAAGGATGGCAAAGCCATGCTAGAAGCTGAAACCACAACAAGGAATTAACAGCAGAGCAGTAAATAAGATTTCAAACATTAATGCCAGCTGGCTTCAAAGAGATGGATCCACTACACATTTTTTGAAGGAAAGAAGTGTATGTGCTGGATAAATAATGCCGAACAATATTAGGCCATCTCAAACTTCATTGTTCAACTATTATAGTGCCATATAGCATCTGATATATTATAATCCGTAACTGAGAAAAAAAGCGTAATATTCAACACAAGTGTAGTCTCTCTTGAAATTAGTATTAATAGCAATAGCTGGAGTTGCCATGATATTTGCACAGTTGTTTTTTTGTTGTATTCTAGGTTTGTGACAGCTGACCTTTCATTCATTTGCAGCTATTGTTTGCCAAAAAAGTAAATTTTGTCTCGCTGCCTGGTTCCCAAGTTTCACTAACAACCTCCTATGACTCTTGTGGCTTGGGAATGTGCATTTAGGTGATGTATTGGAAGATAATGCAGAAGGAGGCTATTTGGCCTATCATGCCTACACTGATCTGCCAAAGATCATCCCAACCAGACACAGCCCCTACCCTATCGCTGTAATTGCACATTTACCATAATTTATCCACCTAGCATGCATATCTGTGGACACTGCAGACCATTTAGCATTCAGAGGTTAGAAGGTTCTAAATGATAGTTAGCTAAACCCTGGATTGTGCTAACAATATCCTTCAATGTCTGATGCACCAAATGTACTTTGCAGCGTTTGGTGGTCAATCCAAAAAACTAAGTATCTGCTCTCTCTGCCCTTTCTCATTTCCTTATTTTATAAAACTGATCTTTTTCATTATGTAATATTTAATTCTAAGGTAATTTTGCTGAATAAATATATAGCTCAGCATTTTTGATTGCTAACTGCATTATGCTTACTGTCCACAGTTGACTCATAAGAAGAGTGGCCTTTTGATTTTATTGGCTGCCATTGGAGGATTAATTATTTCAACTTGCTGGACAATCGGTTTGTAACACAGAGAGACACCAACAGCATGCGTTCAGTTCCAGTACCAGCTGAGGTCACCATAAAGATCCACCTTTTGGGTGCACAGTGTCTCAGGGGTTAGCACTACTGCCTCACAGTGTCAAAGACTCAGGTTCGATTCCAGCCTTGGGTGACTGTCTGCTTGGAGTTTGCATATTCTCCCTGTGTCTGTTTGTGTTTCCTCTGGATGCTCTGGCTTCCTCCCCCAGCCCAAAGATATGCAGGTTAGGTGGACAGGCCATGGGAAATTGTCTATAATATTCCAGAGAAGTGGATGCTAGTTGGATAAGCAAGGTAAATGTAGGGTTACAGGGATAAGATAGGATAAGAGGATGGCATGTTCTTTGGCAGGTCAGTGTAGACTTGATGGGCTGAATGGCCTCCTTCTGCACTGTAGGACTTTATTGATGAAGATAGAAGCCACAATATGGTCCACAGATTAAAAGTAGTAAAGTCACTTGTTAAACAACAGTATCAGTAATCAACAGTGAATCTCCAGATGGCACACAATAAAGTCTCTAAGATGTAGTTAAAATCCAGTAGAGAGAACAAAATATTAGCTTTTTAACAGGAACTTGGATCACATTAAAGGATACACTCTGCACTGCCTTATTAAGTCAGTTTTCTGATCTGTGTAAGCCAAAGTCACATAATATTGAAACAGTTTCTTTCTCTGTTTAGAATAGGCACAGGCTCCAGCCTCACCGGAGTAAGGAAGTGAGCAAATGTGAGTTCCAACCTAATTTGCAGCCTGGGCACACTTTTCCAACACTGCATCAGGACTCTGCCGGAGATATCAGAGCTACTCATTCATCATTGTCCAAAACATTGTGCAGTGATGACTGACTGTCTGAATTCTGTTCAGAGCATCTGAAACATTCAACTGCAATTGTTAAGAAGGTGGCAGACCTGGGAAAGTAACGTTAACCAGTCAATTCTAGCTGCAGCTGTTGTGGTGCAGTGGTTGCATTCCACCTCAGGACTTGATGGTTATAGGAAACGTGTCATAACACGGTCAAATAGGTTGATGATCAATCTGGAAATTCTTCCATTAAAATAAAACTGGCTTAGATCTCCCTTTACAGTGCGTGAAAATTCTCCTGACTTTAACAATCTGTTTGAATGAGTATACTTGACAATGGTTACACCATCCTCCCCGAGTATCAGAAAATAGGGCAGTGAATAACAATTTCCTCATTTAAATGCTGTACACATGCAAAGTGAAAGTCCTGCACAATTTTAATGAGAGAAGCGTATGCCAGAAGCAAAGGCAGATCTGCAACTGTAAAGTGCACATTTGGATTGGAGACACAGTAAGTTCTTATAAGACCAGTTTTTCAGTGCTGCTTAATAGCTTTAGTCCATGTTCGTTCAACTTTTCCTCACCGGAGCTGGCTTGTACATGAAAATGCCCTTTTTCCCCTTCTCTTGTGCCTAGCATACATTTTCAATCCATTACATTGTTCATTTTTTTGCCCATCACACTCCAAAACAAAGTAAAACAGAAGAAAAATCACGTAACACAGAAGACAGAACATCTGTACAACTTGAATTAACTCATCTTTAAAAAGGAATATTTAAACAATGGGTAGTGCACTGGAGGCCAAACAGCAATTAAACCCCATTCTCATCCAATGTTTACTTTGTCATATTAGAACTTGCATCCTTTAAGAGGCATGGTAACACCGTGTTACCAAAATAATACCGCCTCCATTTATTTCACAGCAAGTGAACCTCATGAGCTGAGCCAGCATTTATTGCCTATCTCTGATTGTGAGAAGGCGATGGTCAGCTGCATTCCTGGACCATTGCAGTTCAGGGAGGTAGGTCCACCAAAGTGCTCTTATGAAAGGATTTAAATAATATTGACTTAGTGACATTGAAGGAATGACAACACAGTTCCAATTCAACATGGTGTGTGGCTTGGAGAGGAAATTGTGAGTGGTGGCATTTCCATTCATCTGCTCTTCTGTCCGTCTAAGTGGTAGAGGTTGTGTCTTTTGAAAGTGTTGTTGAAGAAGCCATCATGAGTTGCTGCAGTGCATGGTGTAGATTGGACACATTACTGCTACTGTTTGTCAGTGGTTGAGAGAGTGAATGTTGGAGGTGATGAATGGGATGCCAATTGAGCAAGCTGTTTTGATCTGGATGGTGTCAAGCTTCTTGAGTGTTGTTGGAGCTATAGTCATCCAGGCAAGTTGGGAATATTCCATCACACTCCTGACTTATGCCTCATCGATGGTGGAAAGTTTAGAGGTGTTAGGATGTGAGTTACTTGCCACAGAATTCCCAGCTTTTACCCTAACCGTGTGAGATGATATTTATATGGCTTGTCCTGTTCAGTAATCCCTCAGATAAATTAGTGGGTGAATCATTGGTAATTGGTAATGGGTATTGAATGTCAAGAAGAGATTGTTACATCTCTTGTTGGAGATAATCATTGACTGGAACTTGTGTTTTATGAATATTAATTTCACATCAGCGGAAGGTCAGTTTTTATTGTTTATGGACACAGAGTATTCAATATCTGAGGAACTCTAAATGGTGCTGAGCATTGTGCAAACATCAGTTAACATCCTTACTTTTTTCCCATGGCTTCTTGATTCCATACTGAATTAAATGTGGCCTTGTTGTCAAGTGCAGCTGCTCTAAATTCACTTCTTGAGTTTCAGCCATTTTGTCCATTTTGCACAAAGTTATAATGAGGTCAGAAGTCATGTGGCCATGATGGAACTAAAACAGTGCATCAATAAGCATATTTACTGATTTCCATTTGATAGCACCATCGACAGTCTATTCTATCATCTCGCTGATGTCAAAGTAAACTGATGGGGCAGCAATTAGCTGGGTTGGAGTTATACTGTGGACAAATTTGTTTTTGCTGACATTTCCAAACATGGACAATTTTCCACATTATTGGGTAGAAACCAATGGTACAGATGTAACAGAACAGATTGATTACTAGTGAAACCAGTTCTTGAGCTCAAGATTCCAGTATTTTAGCCAGATTGTTGTCAGTGCCTGGTGCCTTTAAGCTGTTTCTCGATGTCAGATTGAGTGAATCAAGTTGACTGAAGACTTGACATCTATGATGCTGAGAAAATCTATAAGAGGCTAAGGTGGGTCATCCATTCAGCATTGGCTGAGTTGGCTGAAGATTGTCACAAATGTTTATATAGCAACACCCTTACTAAAACAGAATATCATCTAACTTGGGACGTATTGCCCTGAGAAATTGCTGCAGCAATGTCCTTGGACAGAGCTGTTTGACTTTGACTTTGACTTTTGACAACCACAATCACCTTCCCTTAATTTTCGGAATGATATGTAATATTATGCCTTTTGTTATGTTCCCAGCATATTCTAACTAATGAGGAAAAAGGAAAAACAACTTTTATATTCTCCATACCATATTTTGGGAAATTCATGTATGTACATAATGGTTATCTTTTATATTCTTTAAACAACATCAATGCTAAAACCATAAATTGGAGTAAGCATCTAACAGTAGTTAAAATGCACAGAGATGAACCTAAATCACTGAACAATGAAAATGCAAAATCTCTTTGAGTCTCCATAATAAAACTTTCTAATACTGAAAATAAAGTTCATAATTACATTGAATAAAACATGAATAAGTTCATATTTCACAGTAAGATGCCAAATTGCATTTATATTTTATTATTTTGAATATCTTTGTTAATGCTGAACTGCTTCAAGATAGTGAGGAGAAAGTGAGGTCTGCAGATGCTGGAGATCAGAGATGGAAATGTGTTGCTGGAAAAGCGCAGCAGGTCAGGCAGCATCCAGGGAACAGGAGAATCGATGTTTCGGGCATTAGCCCTTCTTCCTGAAGAAGGGCTAATGCCCGAAACGTCGATTCTTCTGTTTCCTGGATGCTGCCTGACCTGCTGCGCTTTTCCAGCAACACATTTCCATCTCTGCTTCAAGATAGTCTATGGTCAGAATCAATAATCTCCCCAGATCTGGGATTGTTTATGCTGAAGGTATAAAAAAGACTACACCTGAATCTGCAGTTCCCAGAATGCCAGAGTCATGGAGTAGATACTGTGGAGGTATCACAGCATACATCAGCATGAATACCTCAGCATAACCGTGCAAATCTTGACTTTCCTGTAAGAGTAATTATGCATCATGATATTATACTGGCTTCATCTATAAACCCAATGCACTTTCTTAAGAGGTATGGATTTTGTTCAATCAATGAACTGCTAGTCTATAATTAGTAACAATGAATCCTGTGTGTCAATGCTCATTTTGTTGTGAAATGTAATAATCTTGCAACAATTCAGCCTTTTTAGGTAGATGTAATGATATCTGATGTTCAACAATAAAGCCTTTGTTTTGCTTCCCTCTTTGAGAGTAACACTATGACAACATGCCTTTATCATAGAAGATCAAGACCGAAAGGTGATTGTAGTTCGCAAATGATCATATGGAGACTTGATCAATCCAGAGAGGCAGAATGTGCACCACAAGTAGAGTTTTGCATATCTTGTTGGTTTGCTCTGTTATTACATAACTTAGTGTTCCAAAGAAATTTGGAAAAGGAGGAGGAGGAAAGGCAGTTTGGTTTGTCGGGAGACACAAAGCCCATCAGCCTGAAACATTATAATCAGAGGAGTCAGCAATTTTGGCTGACCTGAAAATATAGAGAAAGGTCATGCATGAACTTTTTTTCAGGAATGACAGTACCCTTCTGTCTACACTTATATTACTATCAATTCCCCTATTCCAAACATCTAAACAGAAGATCTAAACTTGTACTGTGGAGCCTTCTGAAGGAAGGTCTCTGAGAATACAGAGCCTCCATTAACCCACCAATACTGCAATAATCGAAGGGTGTCATTGGAAACAACCAATGCACAAGTCAAATTACATTGAATGGAATAGCTCCCTCTATCTGCAATCTTTGTCCTGTCTACTCCTTTGTGACTTCCTGACATCTGTCTGGTGCATCTTCTAGGTGCTGACAGGATAACTATGTGTAGTGCAAATGTGGATTAAGATCCTCTGATGAAAAGTAGGAGCGCCTTTTATGGTAACAGATTTCTGGGATAGGTCCCATTTGCATTGTGTCTCTGTTACATCTTTCTAGCCAACTGGCTCTGCCTCATTTCTACTCGAGGTGTAAGCAACGGAAGAATACATTATATGCTATTCTGGACTTTGTTTCTCACAATGTTCAATGTATTGATGGTATCAGCATGTGAGATGAAAACAAAAGAAGCTGAAAGAATTTTAGGGTTGTGAAAAAAAGAATTATTATAAGTTTGTTTATGGTTTACTCTTTTTTTTTACTTTTTCCTCAAACTACCTTAAACATTTAAAACTTACAATATTGTATTAAGATGTGAACTTGTTCTATATTTAAGTACTGACTGATCCCAATTAGCAATCTGACATTAGTGAAAGGGTCCAACAAATTGTGGTGAAATTAGAGTTAATCCAAATAGTTATAGCCCATAGAGGCCATTTAACTGCAATGTTTCCAAGGCCAGTAACTCAAAACATAACAAAAACACTGCTTGTGTATTTCACATCTATAAAACTGATTGGTTAAAACTTCATGAATAACATTTCCAAAGGTTCAAGGACTATGAAGGCTACTTCTTGCTGAAAGCATTATATTGCTGACTGTAACTGTAACTTATATTTTCACCCAGCTCCATTGCAAAATGAAAACTTTCTTCTGTACTCTAAATTAAACCACACTCCATTCTTTCCTCACCTTACCATTTCACCCGTGATCTACATCAGCCCCTGGTTACACAGAGGGAGAAAGTGAGGACTGCAGATGCTGGAGATCAGAATCGAGAGTGTGTTGCTGGGAAAGCACAGCAGGTCGGGCAGCATCCTAGGAGCAGGGGAATCGATGTTTCGGGCATAAGCCCTTCATCAGGGATTCCCGATGAAGGGCATGTGCCCAAAACATCAATTCTCCTGCTCTTCGGATGCTGCTTGACTTTACACTTTCCCAGCAACACACTCTCGACCCTTGCTTACACAGAGCCTTGAGTTTAAAATTGTCATGCAAGATTTCAAATTGCTCTCCCACTTGGTCACTTCTTAACTGTTTATGATCTCAACATTAGAATTTAGTTGTAAGTGAAGCTGCTTTAAAAATATTCTGTGCCATACTGGGTTAAAATTCATGCTGAGAATGGTGCTGAACAACTTACATTTCTACAGTGCCTTTAACATTATAAAAGGTATCAAGGTGCTTTACAGCAGTAAAGATTTGACAGGTTCATATTAGGAGATATCAGGGCAGGTGAAAAGATTCTGTCAAAATCTAGCTTTAAGGAGCATCTGAAACGAGAAAGGAGATAAAGAGCGTTTTTTTAGATGGCAAATATCAGAACTTAGAGCCAAGGCAGCTAAAAGCATGGCCCATCAATGGTGGAGAGATTAAAGTCAGGAATATGGATGATTCAGAACTGGAGAACCTCTAGGCTTGACTGTGTTTATTGCTCGGCAAAAGTGAGCATTGTAGATGATGGAAACCAGAGTTTAGATCAGAGTGGTGCTGGATGCTCCTCGGATGCTGCCTGACCTGCTGTGCTTTTCCAGCACCACTCTGATCTAAACTCTGTGTTCATTGCTACACAAATTCACATTTTCTGAGAGTATAATCTTTAGGGACAACTTCCCTAACAATTGTGGAATAATTGTGGAAAGTCAGCATAAACTAAATCAAAGAATCCAAACTAATAATTATAAATAGAATCTCTGATTGGCAGATCTCTGAGCATTGACATCACAGATGCCCATTCGAAGAAACACATAATAACAATAATAGTGATACGAATAATGTGTTGCCTGCACAATACTGAACAGTAGTAATTAAAAGTACAGCTAAAAAAAGAGAATCCCTGAAATGTAAGCCACTAACAAAATAGTTGTGACAGTATTGAAGTGAACCCAAATTAAGTACAAAAAGGACCATTTCCAAGGGTTTTTTTTAGGGCTTTAGAAGCATAAGTAGTGAACTGCTCTCTGACGTTGTTTGATTCTGTTATTCAGTATTTCTATTATTTCTCAAGAAATTTCCAGTATTATCTGTTGGTGAAAACACACAAAAAAACTGGATTTCGCAAGGTAAAGCAACTTCAGGTATGTTGTGTGAGAGAGCAACCATTTCTTCACGATCAAGAATTCTCACTCTTGAGCATTAATGCATCAAAGTTTACAACGAAACACTAACTATGAGAGAATTATTAAGCACTTGAAATCATTGATGAATCTTTAACTGAAGCCGTTCAGACTGTGACACAGCTTGTTGAATGAATCATGAAGACAGACTTGGGTGTGATAATGAGAAGATGCAAATTCGAGCAGAACATTTCAATTTTCTATCTGCCCAGGAAGAACCAGCAGTTCCAATGACAGACATCATGCTGAGCAAGAAGCAACATTCACGTAGTAGAAGTGAAGAAGTTAATAGGTTACTTTTCTAATACTGTGATCAACATGGGTGAATGGAAGCACCCAACATCAGAAATAAATTGAAGGAAAAAAATTCACACTTCACCAGAGATTATCTAGCAGATTGTAAATGAGATACATTGCCAAAAAGGAAAAGTCATTTGGCCCAGAGATCCAGAGTCCTGCAAAAATCAAAAATATGCTGTTTTCCACAGGGCAGCCATCATCACTGGAAAGCGAATTCACGAAGAGTCCTGCAGATATTACAATGAAGCAATGGCCTATTTTGTCAGGAAAGACACCCTCAGTGAACGAAATCCAAGAGATAAAAGTCTCTCCAATATACCAGGATTTACAGACTTCACACTGTCAAGAACAGAATCAAAATCTTTGACTCAAACCTATAAATCTTTCAAATACAAATAGAATGGATGCTGAGAGAATAGCAAAACCCTGATCTACACTGTCTGTGTTTGTGAAGTTAGAGACTTAGGATCATAGAGTCAGAGAGTTGTACAACACTGAAACAGACCCTTTAGTCCAACTCGCCCATGCCGACCAGAAATCCTAAATTAATCTAGTTCCATTTGCCGGCACTTGGCCCAAATCCATCTAACCCCTTGCTATTCATATACCCAATCAGATTCCTTTTAAATTTTGTAATTTTACCAGCCTCCACCGGTCTTTAGTTCCTTCTTTTTCCCTTACTACCTCTCTTAAATAGTGGCACCACGTTGGCCAACCTCCAGTCTTCTGGCACCTCACATGTGACTATCAATGATACAAATATCTCAGCAAGGGGCCCAGCAATCACTTCTCTAGCTTCCCAAAGTGTTCTAGGGGACACCTGAATAGGTTCACGGGATCTATCCACCTTTATGTGTTTTAAGACATCCAGAACTCCTCCTCTATAATATGGACTTTTTTTTTGAGATGTCACCATCTATTTCCCCACACTCTGTATCTTCCATGGCCTTCTCCACAGTAAACACTGATGCAAAATACTGGTATAATATCTCCCCCCTCTCATGCCGTTCCACACAAAGGCTGCCTTGCTGAGCTTTGAAGGGCCCTTTCCTCTCTCTAGTTATCATTTTGTCCTGAATGTATTTATAAAATCCCTTTGGATTCTCCTTAACCTTATTTTCCAAAGTTATCTCATGTCCCCTTTTTGCCCTTCTGATTTCCCTCTTAGGTATACTCCTACTGCTTTTCCACTCTTCTAAGGATTCACTCAATCTATCCTGTCTATACCGGACATATGCTTCCTTCTTTTTCTGGATCAAAACCTCAATTTCTTTAGTTATCCAGCATTCCCGACACCTACCAGCCTTGTCTCTGGACTCTCGTTATTTTGTTTTTGAATGCTTCCCATTTTCCAGCTGTCCATTTACCTGCGAAAATCTGCCCGCAATCAATGTTTGAAAGATCTTGCCTGATATCATCAAAATTGACCTTCCTCCAATTTAGAACTTCAACTTTTAGATCTGGTCGATCCTTTTCCATCACTATTTTAAAACGAATAGAATTATGGTCACTGGCCCCAAAGTGCTCCTGTCCCCGACACCTCAATCACCTGCTCTGCCTTATTCCCCTAGAGTAGGTCAAGTTTTGCAGTGTCTTTCAAAGTTACATCCACCGAATGAATCTGAAAATTTTCTTGTACACACTTAACAAATTCGTCTCCATCTAGACCCTTAACACTATGGTAGTCCCAGTCTATGTTTGGAAATTTAAAATCCCCAACCAAAACCACCCTATTATTCTTACAGATAACTGAGACCTGCTCACAAATCTGTTTCTCAATTTTCCGCTGACTACTGGGTGTGTGTGTATGTGTGTGTTTGTTGGGGGGGGGGGGGGTGGGGGTGTTGGGGGTGATGCTGTGGTGATGGTGGGGGTCTACAGGACAATCCCAATAAGATGATCATTCCTTTCTTATTTCTCAATTCCAAATAACTTATTGGACATATTCTGAGCAAATTCCTCTTTAAGTACTGCCATAATGCTGTCCCTTATCAAAAATGCCAACCCCCTCATCTCTTGCCACCTCCCCCACCCCATTCCCTTGCTATCCTACCTATAGCAATTGTATCCTGAAGCATTAAGCTGCCAGTCCTGTCCATCCCTGAGCCAGGTTTGCTATGATATCCTAGTCCCATGTTCCCAACCATGCCCTCAGTTCATTTGCCTTCCCTGTTAGGCCTCTTGCATTGAACTAAGTGCATTTTAATTTATCAGTCCTACCTCGTTCTCTGCTTTGTTCTTGCCTTCCCTGACTGTTTGACTTGCTCCTTTTCCCAACTATACCAGTCTCAGACTGATGTCTTTCCTCACTATCTCGCTGAGTCCCATCTCTTCCCAGCTTTTTAGTTTAAATCCTCCTGAGGGGCTCTAGCAAATCTCCCTGCCAGTATATTAGTCACCTTCTAATTCAGGTGCAATCCGTCCTTCTCATACAGGTTGCTTCTACCCCAGAAGTGATTCCAAAGATCCAAAAATGTGAACCCTTCTCCCCTGCACCAGCTCCTCAGCCACACATGCATCTGTTCTATCCTCCTATTCCTATCCTCACTAGCTCATAGCGCTGGTAGCAATTAAGATGTTACCATCCTGGGGGATCTTCTTTTTAAATTGCTGCCTAACTTTCTATATTCTCCCTTCAGAATCTCATCCCTTTTTCTTCCTATGTCGTTAGATCTAATGTGTACAATGACCTCCTCCTAATCCCTCTCCCCTTTGAGAATATTCTGCACTGTCTCTAAGATATCCTTGATCCAGGCATCAGAGAGGTAATACACCTTTCTGATTTTTCACTGTCCATGGCAGAAAAGTCTATCTGTGTCTCTGATAGACAGTCCCCATCACAATTGATCATTTGGAACCTGTCGTACCTCTCATTGCATTAGAGCCAGTCTTGGTACCAGAAACTTGGCTGTTCGTACTACCTTCTAGCACCCCCTATGTTTTCCAAAACAGCGTACTTGTTTGAAATGGGGATAGCCACAGGAGACTCCTACACCACCCGCCTACCCCTCCTACCTTTCCTGGAGTTAACCCATCTACCTGAGTATATCTGTGGCTTTTCTCCCTTCCTATAACTGCCATCCATCACACCCCCTAGCTCTTGTAAATTTCTTGTTGCCTCTAACTGCTGCTCCAACTGATTCATGCAATCTGTTAGGATTTGCAACCAACACACTTCCTGCAGACATAATCATCAGTGACGTGGAAACTCCCCCCAATCTCCCACATCCAACAGGAAAAGCACAACACTCTACTAAAGGCTACTTTTGCTGCTTCACAATCTACAGACCCAGAAAATAGCTCTGTTTTCTGCTCTAAAAGGCACTGCTCAAGGATAACTTAGAACCTATGTTTTATATTTTTAAAAAATGTAATCAGGAGACAGCTCTCAATAAAACATATAACCAAAAAAAAACCACTCTACTCACTGTTATAGATTTACAGCAAAGTTACATTTAAAAACTATGCACTTAGCTTCTCCCATGCTGTCAGCTCTCCCACACTGGTGCCTCCAAGGTCAGCTATGAATTTCGCTGTTTGTTAATTTTTCCTAGATGCATTCTGATATCCAGAGACACTTGAACTCAAACAGCAAAGGCAGTAACTGTGCAGATTCACTGCTGTGTCAGACAGCGGTGTGGGCTTATTTCTCTGACCATGTGGTCCCTGCCTTTGACTTTCTTCCTCCTATTTAAAGTGCCATTATTTTGATATTTTTCCCCAAAAGTTCCAAAACAATGCAACAGCTTATAAAACAGTAATTACTGCTTCAAAGAAATCGCCTCCAACACCTAAAATACCTCAAAAAAGGAGTAGCTCTTACAGCTGCAATTTTTTTCCATTGTCCATCTTGGATTACTGGGATTGTTGCAAATGTGCACAGATGCAGAACTGTCGATCATGAAAGCGAAAGTTTTAAGATGTGTTTTATTAGCCTGCAAAGCTCTGAAAGGGTTAATGCGAGGAGTCTGTTATGTCCCATGCAACATGATGATGTTATATGGACTCAGGCAGGGAACAACGTTTGACCTTGAAACAATAAAATCTCTCCCATTGTCTTATTAACAATGTCTGTTACATCAGTATAACTTCTAGCTAGTTGCTATCATTCAAAAAATGTGCATCTTTACGAAACCAAGAGCCTTTTAAGTCTACCAAGTGGTTTTCCTCTATCACATTAGACCAACAAGCCCCTTGGTTCCATATCAGAAAGAGAACAGTGGCAGGAAATCTACCAATTGGATCTTTTACCATGATGAGCTGAGGTGAGGAACCATCATGCACCAACATTAAGGCGCTTGGCACTGATTTCTACTGGTGGCATTGCTGGAGGATGTAGCACCTGTAGGCTGTCACTCTCCAACCAGTCATTCCTCTTATCGCAGGTGAACCACAAGATAGAAAGTAGAATGCCCTTTAGTGAATGACTGGTGGGGAATTACAGAATTCTCTGCTTCACTGACCTTGTAAAAGGACTCTGAAGATATTCCAATTTCCAAAGTTACGTAGAAACTTTGCTCACAGATTTGGAGTTGATATATTCAGGTCAGGGCCAAGTTTATAGTTCTTTCATTTAACTCTGGCCACGGAAATATTAATGAAGAGCCATGGAATTTTGTTTCCTTTATACAAATTAAGAAGAGTCAGCTCAATGAATAAAGGGTCTGGTATGTTACAATGACATTTCTTTGAATAGTGCCAAACACAACCAAAATATGTAGTTAACAGAGTGTTATTAAGGAAATTTGAATTATTGGAGATTGCAAAGTTTTTGGCCAATGAGTCTGTGCCAATTCTGTCAGAACAATTCAAAGTGAATCTGACTGTCTTGTACTCCCCAGTGTCCTGCTCTTTCATCACTTCAAAAATGCAACAACTTGTACCTTGGAAGCTGCAATTGATGGTACCTCAATTATTTCCTGTGTCAAAATGATCATTGTTTCAACAACTTCTGTGTAAGGAAAGTTCAACACTTCCACAGCAACTTGGAAAGTACTGTTGCTATGACTGAGACACATAGGGAGATAGATTGGGGTGTATGCACAAACTTGAATCCCCTGTGTGTGATATTGGGTCAGGAGCTCAACATCATACTGCCCTCTGCTGGCTTTCACAAGGATGGTTTGAAGGCTAGGGAAGAGGCTGCTTCTCACTTTCCTTCTGAGGGAGTTCTCTTTCAATGTTTGAGAAGTCATTGCTGACTGTTTTAGAAATCAGTTCACCTGTCACGCACCTCACAATCCTTGATTTGCATTTCCCTGTGCTCAGCCTTCACCCTGGCATGGGAACTTTGCACCTCTGGCGAAAAGCAAGAGGAATGGCAGCACCAAAAGCAGCAACAACAGTATCACCATCCTTTGCTTAGTGATGGGGCAGGGAGGATAGATACAGAGATCCAATTCCAAGTAAGTGAAATCCGAACACAAGGTCTACAGGTTGAGAGTCAGCTCTCATAACATCTCTAAACATTAATGCCTCAGGACATTTTCATGGGAAGTCCCTGCTGACATTTTTCTGGAAAAAGCCTTCATTTCCAGTGGGCTAGATAGGCACGCATTACCGTTGGGCATCAAGATGTCAGTCACTGGAATGGCCCTTCTTGATGTCACTGCATTTTCCAGAAATTGTGCACTTACTTCTCCTGCAAGGAGAAAGCAGAAACCCATTAGAGTTGCACACCTTGTTCAGGGAGCAGGGAAAGATTATATTTATATCTAGTGAATGTGAGAATATTAAAAAAGATCTTTTGGCCCTTCCAACATGCCCAACCATTCTACCAACTGCCCGAGTCCTCAAATCATCATTCACTACCTTCTGGTAGAAGAAATTCCTCAGTATTAAATGAGTGTTCTTTTTTTCTGTAACAATGTTCCCTAGTTCAAGATATCTCCACTAGAGAAACCATCAGGCTGAATTTTGTATTTTTTTCATCTATGTTCAAATTATATCAGGTTTTTTGGAGGGATTGTTATCACAAAGCTGCTCATAACACATGGCTGACAGATCCTCGCAGATACAACCACATTTTCTCACCCTCGTCATTTTTTAACAACCATGACGCACATTCTACTTGTCCATTGCTGCATCCTGTCTTAAGTACTTTCCTTTGGACAAGTTCAATCATGAGCTTTTATTGACAGCCAGCAAAAGGGAACACATAGGAAATGATTAGAGGCTGCAGTGTGCACCCCTTAATGCCAGCCAAATGCTGGTGTGATGACCTTGACAATATATGATGGTCTCCTGCACCTAGCCAATGTATTGTGAAATTATGTGTTAATGAGTCGAGAGAGTGGTGCTCGAAAAGCACAGCCGGTCAGGCAGCATCCGAGGAGCAGGAGAGTCGACCCTTCATCAGGAATGAGGCGTGTGGGCCAGGGGGGCTGAGAGATAAATGGGAGGGGAGTGGGGCTGGGAGAGGGTAGCTGGGAATGTGGTAGGTAGATGAAGGTGTGGGTGGAAGTGATAGGTCAGAGTAGATGAGTGGTAAGGAAGGAAGATGGACAGGTCAAAAGGGCAGTACTGAGTTGGAGGCTTGGGACTGATAAGGTGGGAGAAAGGGGAATGAGGAAACTGGTGAAATCCACATTGAACCTGTTTGGTTGGAGGGTCCCAAGGCGGAAGATGAGGCACTCTTCCTCCAGTCGTCAGGTGGTTAGAGTTTGGCGATGGAGGAGACCCAGTCCTTGGTGAAGTAGGGCAGGAGTTAAAGTGTTCAGCCACAGGTCGGTGGGGTTGATTGGTGCGGGTGTCCCAGAGGTGTTCTCTGAAACGATCCACAAGTTGGCGTCCTGTCCTGTTGTGCTTTTCCAGCACCACACTCTCAAATCTGATATCCAGCAATGGCAGTCCTCACTTTATCCTATGTGTTAATGAGGTCTAGTCTGCCACACAGCACCCGATGCTGCACTCTGTCACACATAGGGAGAGGCTCCTCCAGCTTAATATCCTCATCCTTCTTTTTGGATGACTCCTCTCATTCCCCAGCTCCTCAGCATCTATCACATCACCTTGCTGTCTTTTCCAATTCTGCAGAGCACAGGTGGTGCAGCACACTCTGTCCAGGTTATTCTGAAGGGAGCCCCCGAGACTGCACCAAGATGAGGAAGTGCATCTTCCAGCCCTACAATCTGCTTTATCATGGCCCTGATTGCAGCATTCATACCAAGTCGGTAAGGATACCGTGTCAACTGAGTGACCAAAACATAGTATCGAAAGGGATGTGCCTGCTGTACTGTGACCAGCCCCCCCCACCCCCACCCTTCCCATTCCAGACTCACCTCAAATATTTTGCTTTTCATTGCATTCATTAGGGTCCATTGTCATACTTACTTAATACATGATTCGGAGTGGTCCAGGACATTCAGCCTCGGACCTTCGGGTGACCATCCTCCAAGGTGGACTTCGGGACAGGCAGCAGAGGAAAGTGGCCGAGCTGAGGCTGATAGCTAAGTTCAGTACCCATAGGGAGGGCCTCAACTGGGACCTTGGGTTCATGTCACATTACAGGTGATCACCATTGCTCCACAC
>NC_057723.1:48630640-48631986 GCF_004010195.1 Chiloscyllium plagiosum
TGGTATGCTTTCCTTTATTGGTCAGAGTATTGAGTACAGGAGTTGGGAGGTCATGTTGCGGCTGTACAGGACATTGGTTAGGCCACTGTTGGAATATTGCATGCAGTTCTGGTCTCCTTCTCATTGGAAAGATATTGTGAAACTTGAAAGGGTTCAGAAAAGATTTACAAGGATGTTGCCAGGGTTGGAGGATCTGAGCTACAGGGAGAGGCTGAATAGGCTGGAGCTGTTTTCCCTAAAGCGTCAGAGGCTGAGGGATGACCTTATAGCGGTTTACAAAACTATGAGGGGCATGGATAGGATAAATAGACAAAGTCTTCTCTCTGGGATCGGGGAGCCCAGAACTAGAGGGTATAGGTTTAGGGTGAGTGGGGAAAGATATAAAAGAGACCTAAGGGGGCAACTTTTTCATGCATAGGGTGGTATGTGTATGGAATGAGCTGCCAGAGGATGTGGTGGAGGCTGGTACAATTGCAACATTTAAGAGTCATTTGGATGGGTATATGAATAGGAAGGGTTTGGAGGGATATGGGCCGGGTGCTGGCAGGTGGGACTAGATTGTGTTGGGATATCTGGTTGGCATGGACGGGTTGGACCGAAGGGTCTGTTTCCATGCTGTCCATCTCTATGACTCTATGACTAAGTGATAGATAATATTTTAGATTTCGAATAGCAGGAATAAACCATTGAGGTAGAGGATCAGCCATGATTATATTGAATGAGAGAGCAGTCTCAATGGGCCAACTGGCCCACTCGTAGTTCCTAGATATTTTCTAATCAATCTGTTAATACACACGTCTCGAGGTGGTTGGACTTCAACTCAGACTGCCTGGCCCAGAGGTAGGGATATTACCACTACTGTGAGTGCCTTCTTTCAATGTTTTTGTGCTAAAGCTCTTAATAAATGTCAGATGAATGGTCATGAATGAAACACAGGTGGCACTGTTGCGCTGTTTACTATTTGGTTTCTTCAAAATTCACTGGAATTGCAAACATCACTTACTGTGGGTTGTGCTAAAATTATGAAGTTATATCTCTTGCAGTGAAATACTAATTACCAGAGTTGGCTGTCAGAATATCCCCAATGTTAAAGCTGCTCACTGGTATTTTTGAATTAATAGTACAGGACCAGGCAAGAGACAAACTTGGTTAAACACATGATTTGTTCAAGCAGAGGCTGATAGCTAAGTTCAGTACCCATAGGGAGGGCCTCAACCGGAACCTTGGGTTCATGTCACATTACAGGTGACCACCATTGCACTATACACACACACAGACACTCCTACACACGCACACTCTCTCACACACACAGGCACTCCTATACACACATACACACGGACACACAT
>NC_057723.1:48632026-48644044 GCF_004010195.1 Chiloscyllium plagiosum
CACATATATTTTGTGGGGTGAATTTGTACTTGCAGAGTTATAGTGCACTTTGCTCAAAAACTGCAAACATTCATGAGGAACTCTGTGCTCAAAAACTGCATGAATTTATGTAAAACTCTGTTATTTCACTTTTTAGATTGGAATCAATCTAAACATCAGGTCATAGACAGAGAACACAGGGGGCTAACACCTTCAACATATTGTCTAGCTATCACCATTGTTAACAGCTAACCCGAGAATGCAATTTTTTAAAGAAAAGGTTTTGTGATTTACACATGAAAGAAGTGAAACTATCACTGTATTCTAACAGATGAAAGGTTTAACAGACAATCAATTTTTCAATGTATAATTTCAGTTACACCACACTGTAAATTTTTGCTGTAAATTCTGTGTGTTAGGATTGAGCCCTCCACTACCACCTGATGAAGGAGCGCCGCTCCGAAAGTTAGTCTGCTTCTAATTAAACCTGTTGGACTATAACCTGGTGTTGTGTGACTTTTAACTTTGGTTAAACACAAATATCCAAAAGATGATGCCTAGTTGCATTGCTCCGTCATTAACCTCACAAACAAAGAATCACACTGTCCGCCTCACCTTTGAAAATGGCATGAAGTTATTGAATTTGTATGGTAGATAGAAAAAAGTAAACTTGCCACATTTCCAGTACAATATTAAAGAAATGGTATCATTATAGTTATGGCATTTGACTAGTAATCCAGAAGAGTGGATTAGAAAACTTGCCATTGTCCCAGAGGACCACTCTCTTAATTGAGGGAGATGACTGGCTAGTGGTTTAACCTGAGGGTCATCATATCTCAGACCTTGGTGTAGTTGAGAATTTGGGACCTTCATGGTAACCTCAGTTGGTGTGTAAATTGAAACCATACCGTTGGTTTCATTCTGTGTCACAAACCTTCCATCCAGCCAACTGAGTTAATTGAGCCCACAAAAAATGAGCATGAACACAGACCCTACTCCCACAAATATTTACAGTTAGGTATCCTGCATTAATGGACATTGCAGGCATCAGCACATCTGAAGTGTAATGGGCCAGCCTCAACCTGGGAGAATCATCTTCATGATAATGGTCTCTCCCTGGCCAGGTAACTAATGATCCAGAGGTACAAGTTCAAATGATGTCCACAAGTCTGGGGAATTTAAGCTTAGTCAATGAATAGATCTGGAATAGAAAGCTGGCATCAGGAGCAGTCATCATGTAACTGCCAAAATTTAGTTGTGTCAGTAAGACTTAGTCTGGCCTTTTTGTAACTTCAGATCCCACTGCTGTGGTAGTTTCTAAACTGCCCTCTGAAATGATAAGCCACACAGTTATACTCAAGAAGTTGCTTCATCACCATCCTTTTAAGAGTAGTTCGAGAAAAGCAATAAAAGCAGGCCTTACTACTGATGGCCACATCTGTGAATGAAGATTTAAAAGTGTAATTTTAATACTATGATCATTGTTAAGGACCATTATGTAATGAGCCAGAAATGGATATAGAGAGCACATGTTGGAAGTTTTCAGCTAATGCCCAAACCTGCAGCATAGTAATTAGTGAGCATGATAGTAACAAATCTCAAGAAGATATGGACAGACCAGGAAATTAAACAACACATTTGGCCAATGCAGCTTAATGCAGGTAGGTGCAAAATGATGGAGGAAGTGAGGACTGCAGATGCTGAGATCAGAATTGAGAATGGGGTGCTGGAAAAGCACAGCAGGTCAAGCAGCATCCGAGGAACAGGAAAATCGATGTTTCAGGCATAAGTCCTTCATCAAAAATGATGATGAAGGGCTCATCCCCATCAATTCTCCTGCAAAACGATGGAGGGTGGGAGAAGATATGTAAAGAAGTGCCATAATCTAAAAGGTACTATTTCAAGGGTATGAAAGAACAGAGGAACCTAGAAGTGCGCATTAAAAATATAAAAAGATTAATGATACAGAAAAAGGTCAGTCAATACATCAGATGGATTCTAGTTGTCTTGATTAAAGGATCCAGTTGGAGAACTGGTAGGAATCCCATGTCACCCTTCCATAGAAGATCCAATGCCATTTCAATACAATCAGGCACTTAGCTGGACAGCATTGGGCCTCCTTCTGAATTAAATTCCATCCTAAGAGCTGCCGACTAGTCCGAGACCAACAGGTCTCCACTACCACATGGAGCAATGGTCATTGCCAACATTGCATTTGGGCTCTGAAATGGAGAGGGTCCTCTGGTGTTGGATAAGGGGGGGAATAAAATAGTTTTCCCTGGAGGGAGAATTACCAGGAAGGGTGGGAAGGGGCATTAATGGCAAAGGCAGGGATCAGCATGCTGCAGGAACCTCTTCCATGTGCCAGGTCCCTTAGTTAGATGCCTATTTCCATTAGTTTGGATTGAAATGGAATCATCCACAAGTCTATCCTAGTCTGCTGTAGCCTTGTCACCCTGACTTTGAGGTGCACACCCTGTTGGTAGACATCTTAAACTTCACCTCAGTGAAGTCCTTGTGGTGAACACACTGCCGTCCTATACACTCAAAACATGGCATCAGAAATGACACTGAAATAAAAAGCAGATCGATGAACTGCCACTGAAAAAGAAAAAAATCACGATAATCACATTTGAACCATTGCTTAAGAGAAAATGACTGTAGCTGTTCCCCTAGCAACTCCTTTTCAAATTACTGCAAATAGAAGCCAGCACATTTTCCATGTCAATGACAGAATTATGCAATAGCTACAGAATGTTAAGCAAGTCAGAACAAATACAAGTCACTAGACTTTTATCACTGTTGGGAAGAAACTGTTTCAAAACTTATTCATTCTAAATCTCTCTGACGAGCAGAGAAAAAATATATGACTGATATTTTACAAGATTTGAAGGTTTTTTATATCCATTAAGTTTGAACAGTACACATTCAGGGAACTAAATGAAAAAAAAGTCCATCAATCACTGTGTAACAACATTAACTTAGTTCACAGAAACCTGTCAAATTGTGCAATTAAAAAATGAACAAATGAGAGACAGGATTATATTATTCATAAGGGATCCAAAGTGATTTCATGCCTACTGAGTGAAGACAAACTTAAACTCAACAAAGCAATTTAATATGCAGAAGTGCCAAGGTCATGAATCAACAGCTACAGCATATTTATGGCATGAACAGATCAGGTTGTGCTTTATGCTGACAGATATCCAGGCGCACAGAGCAGAACAATCACAGACAAAGGCACAAAGCAAACACTGCAGAAAACATCAAAAGAGAAGAAAGCAGATCCAGCATGGAGTACACCAATGTTCTCACTGAAAAATGCTGGATCATATTATATTAGTAGGAAGAAGCACAACAGGCAGGAACAGATGGATATTGGAGAATAATGGTTGAAGATTGGGGTGAATCACCATATGATGAGTTGGACCAGTCAAGTTGACAAGTGAAACAAGTGACCATTGGAGTGAAGACTGCAGAAGAAGAACATCAGGTCAACCTAAAATATCAAATAGTCTCAATGTGTTATGCAGTAACAAGAGCTTCACAGACCTGTACAAACTGGCAAAACATGGCAATCTAAAAATGAAGCTCTCAAAAGTAAAGTAAGACTAAATGATGGCACCATCCTTATGCTGACAGGATAGATTACTCTGTGAGTTCATTGCAATAACATAGATGAGCATCAGAAGGCCCAGATCATTGACGGCAAACAAATGTCTCTCAGCTCAGCTGGAGCAAACCTAATCCTTGGATTGGTCATTCTTAAGATGCCAAAAGCAATTTGTAAATGGTGACAGCACATTAAACCATTGGTTTCAACAATGTACAAATTCACATGACCAGCTGGGTAAGGAAAGAGGCAAATGGTGTGTACAACACACAGTCAGGGGTTCACAATTGAAGTGAAGCTTAAAATGTCTGCCTACAGGATATGTGCGTCTTGTGTACAGGTGACATGACTACGACAGACTAAAACATACAATTGTACATGTGTACATCCAATTCAAACATTCTCCTTGTGACTCAAAAAAAGCACATATTATCACATACATTTTCAGTCATCCAAGATACCAACCCAATGTTATTTTCTATCACTGCCTATGCATTGTATGTAGTTTTTAAACTGCACTGGTCTTTTATTGAAACTCATGCATGCTTTTGTCTATGTCTGTTCATCTGGGTGATGTTGTTTCTCCAGAAAGTGTTGTTCCCATATCGTTTGTTGTTGCTGTGGTAACCATTCTATTTCTATTGTTTTGTTTTGAGTTGCTATAGACCTCTGGATCTGATGGTTGGCATATGATATGTGTAGATGGTGAAATCAATCCTCCCTGCAGTTGAGGACCAGCTTCTGCAGTTGGGATTTGTACCTGAAGTTGCAATGGCGCATCTGCTCATTCACTTCCACTGCAAACAACTGAGGTGACTATTGCTCCATGTAAATCTCAGATGGGCTTGCTTTTGTTGAGATTGTGGAATGTTTGCATTTAGTGATTCCATTTTTCCTTTCATTGTTGCAATTAAATTTTGCTTTCCATTGTTTCACCTTGATTTTCTATTCACACCTGTCACAATGTCTTGCTTCAGTAGCTTTTTTGCTATTGGAAGAGTAGTTTCGGTGCAAGGTGACATTAGTCTTTGTAGTTGATTACTTTCTAGCACTGATTTACCCTCAAGTACTTCTTCCAGTTCTACGTTTTCCAAATTATATTTGCAAAATTTGCATTTTCCTAATTTAAAACTTTTGCTCCTGATCCATCTTTATCATTGTCCATAACAATACTAGGCAGGGTGGCATGGTGGATCAATGGTTAGCACTGCTGCCTCACAGCACCAAGAACGTGGGTTTGATTCCACCCTCGAGCGAATGTCTATGTGGAGTTTGTATAATCTCACCATGTCTGTGTGGATTTCCTCCAGGTGCTCTGGTTTCTTCCCACAGCCCAAAGATGCACAGGTTAAGTGGATTGGCCATGGTAAATTGCCTGTAGTGTCCAGGGATGTGCAGGCTAGGTGGATTAGACATGGGAAATGCAGGGTTACAGGGAAAGAGTTGGATCTGGGTGGGCTGCTCTATGTAAGGTTGGTGTGGATTCAATGGGTCAAATGGTCTGCTTTCACACTGTAGGAACCTATAACTGAATTATAATCACACCCATCTCAGCAATGTGCAGTCCCACTGATAACCTGTCCAATATAATTTTTCTCAAATTCAGTCCAGAACTGCTCCTATCCTTGTTGAACTTTCTATTTATTGGCAAAAATAAAGTTCTATAATTTCAGTCATAGCTATGATATCACTCTTCCACGTGTCTATCTGTACTTCATCTGCAAATGATCTTCCCTACCACCTTCTGTGAGTAGCTGTGAACAAGTAGATGTGCTGAGGGTACATATAGTTAGTACCCTTAACAAAGGAATCAAAAGAGTCACAGAGAGTCAGAGTCCTACAGCATGGCAACAGACCCTATGGCCCAAACTAGTCCATGCTGACCAAAATGTCCATTAACGCTAACCCCACTTCCCTACACTTAGCCCACATCCGTCTGAGCCTTTCCTATCCATGTTAAAAATCACACAACACCAAGTTATAGTCCAATAGCATTCACCCTATTCATTTATCCTATACCCTTCGATAAAATCCCCCTTCAGTCTCCTACACTCTAAAGAAAAAAGTTCTAGCTTGTCCAACCTCTCCCTATAGCTCAAACCATTCCTACTGAAGGGCTTTTGCCCAAAGCATCGATTTTCATGCTCCTCAGATGCTGCCTGACCTGCTGTGTTTTTCCAGCACCACTTTAATCTAGACTCTGATTTCCAGCATCTGCAGTCCTTACTTTTGCCTATAGCTCAAACCGTTAAGTCCTGGCAACATCCTTGTAAATTTCCTCTGCACACTTTCCACTTTAATAACATCCTTCCTCTAACAAGGTGACCAAGACTAAACACAATACTCCAAGTGCAGCCTCACCAATGTCCTGCACAACTGCAACAAAACTCCCCAACTTCTATGCCCTAACTGAGGAAGGCCAGTGCCCTGTCTACCTGTGACTTCACTTTCAGAGAATTGTGTCCCTGAGCTCTAAGGTCCCTCAGTTCAACTGCACTCATTAAGGCCCTAACATTCACCATGAAACTTCTACCTTGATTTCATTTGCCAAAATGCAAGACTTCACACTTATCTATATTAAACTCCATTTGCCATTTCTTGGCCCACTTCCCCAGCTGATCAAGGTCCTGCTGCAATTTCAGATAATGTTCCTCACTGTCAACGATGCTGCCTATTTTAGTGTCATCTTCAAACTTACGCATCATGCCTTGTACATTCTCGTCCAAATCATTGATAGAGATACAAACAGTAATGGGCCCAGCACCAACCCCTGAGGCACTCCACTAGACACAGTCCTCCAATCCAACAAGCATACTTCCACTATTACCTTCTGCTTGCTACCGTCAAGCCAATTGTGTATCTAGTTTGTCAGCTTGCCCTGGATTCAATGTGATCTAACCTTCCAGAGCAACCTACCATGTAGAACCTTATCAAAGGCCTTACTGAAATCCATATAGACTACGTCCACCATCCTGCCCTGATCAACACTTCTGGTCAGTTCATCAAAGAATTCTAACAAATTTATAAGGCATGATCTCCCATGTACAAAACCATGATGACTATTCCTATTCAAGCTCTGTTTTCCCAAATGCATGTATATCTTATCTTTCAGAATTTTCTCAAGTAACTTACCTACCACAGATGTTAAGCTAACTGGTGTATAGTTCCCAAGTTTTTCTTTGCAACCCTCCTTGAATAAGGGCAAAACATTTGCTACCCTCCAGTCTTCCGGGACCTCACCTGCGGCTAACCATGCTGCAAAACTATCAGCCAGGGTCCCCGCAATTTCTTCTCTAGACTTTTGCAATGTTCTTGGTTATATCTGGTCAGGACTAGGAGATTTATCCACCTTCATACATTCTAATACATCAACACCTCCCCTACTATGATATGGACTGTCCCAAGATATGACTACTAACTTCACCAAATTCCCAAAGCCTCATATCTTTCTCCATGGTAAACGCAGAGGAGAAATATTAAGAATACAGAACAGTACAGCACAGTACAGGCCCTTCAGCCCTTGATGTGCTGACCTTTCATCTTACTCTAAGATCAAACTAACCTATATACCATACATTTTACTATCATCCATCGCTTATCCAAGAGTCGCTTAAATGTCCTTAATGTATCTGACTCTGCTACCACTGCTTGCAGTGTATTCCACACACTCACCCCTCTCTGTGTAAAGAACTGACCTCTGACATCTCCCCCAAACTTTCCTCCAATCATGTTAAAATTATGCCCCATCGTGATGGCCATTTCTGCCCAGCGAAAATGTCTCTGGCCATCCATTCTATCTATGTCTCTCATCATCTTGTACACCTATCAAGTCCCCTCTCATCCTTCTTCGCTCCAATGAGAAAAGCCTGAGCTCCCTCAACCTTTCTTTATAAGATATGCCCACCAATCCAGGCAGCATCCTGGTAAATCTCCTCTGCAGCCTCTCTAAAGCTTCCACATCCTTCCTATAATGAGGTGACCAGAACTGAACACAATATTCCAAGTGTGGTCTAACCAGGGGTCCGTAGAGCTGTAGCATAACCTCGTGGCTCTTAACCTCCATCCCCCTGCTAATGAAAGCCAATACACCATACGCCTTCTTAACAGCTCTGTCAACTTGGGTGACAATGTGGATTCCAAGATTCCTCTGTTCCTCCACACTGCCAAGAATCATGACTTTAACCCTGCATTCTGCATTCAAATTTGAGCTTTCAAAATGAATCACTTCACACTTTTCCAGGTTGAACTCAATTGTCACTTCTCAGCCCAGCTCTGCATCCTTTCAATGTCCTGTTGTAATCTACAACAGCCCTCCACACTATCCACAACTCCACCAACCTTTGTGTCATCGGCAAACTTACTAACCCACCCTTCTACTTCCTCATCCAAGTCATTTATAAAAGGCACAAAGAGCAGAGGTTGCAGAACGGATGTCTGTGGAACACCACTAGTCACCGAGCTCCAGGCTGAATACTTTCCATCAACTACCATCTTCTATAAGTCAGCCAATTCTGAATCCAGACAGCCAAATTTCTCTGAATCCCAGGTCTCCTTACTATCTGAATAAGCCTAGGATGGGGAAACGAAACAAACACCTTGCTAAAATCTATACACACCACATCTTCTGCTCTATCTTCATCCATGTGTTTTGTCACATCCTCAAAGAATGCAACAAGGCTTGTGAGGCATGATCTGCCCCTCACAAAGCCATGCTGACTATCTCTAATCAAGGTATGCTTTTCCAAAAGATTATAAATCCTGTGTCTCAGTATCCTCTCCAATAATTTGCCTGTCACCAATGTAAGACTCACTGGCCTGTAATTTCCAGGGTTATCCCTATTCCCTTTCTTAAACAAGGGAGTAACATTTGACACCCTCCAATCATCTGGTACTACTCCAGGGGACAGTGAGGAGGCAAAGATCATCGCCAAATGTGCAACAATCTCTCCTCTCGCTTCCTGTAGTAACCTTGGGCCTATCCCATCATGCCCAGGGGACTTATCTATCTTGGAGTTTTTCAAAATTTTCAGCATATCTTTCTTTTTAACATCAACCTGTTCATGTGTATCAGCCTGTTTCACACTCTCTTCACAAATGACAAGGTCACTCTCACTAGTGAATACTGAAGTAAAATATTCATTTAGGACCTCTCCTACCTCCTCTGACTCCAGGCACAAATTCCTTCCACTGTCCCTGATCAGCTCTACCCTCACTCTGGCCATTCTCTTCTTCCTCACATATTTGTAGAACGCTTTGGGGTTTTCCTTAATCCTACATGCCAAGGCTTTTTCATGTCCCTTTCCAGCTCTTCTAAGTCCATTCTTTAGTTCCTTCCTGCTTACCTTGTAACCCTCTAGAACCCTCTCTAATCCTTGCTTCCTCAACCTTAAGTAAGCTTCCTTCTTCCTCTTGATTAGATGTTCCACATCTCTTGTCATCCAAGATTATTTCACCTTCCTATTCCTTTCTTGCCTCAGTGGGACAAGTCTATCCAGCACTCGCAGCAAGTACTCCATAAACAATCTTCACATTCCTGACAGCATTTCCCTGAGAATATCTGTTCCTAATTTATTCTCCACAGTTCCTGCCTAATACATTGTAATTCCACCTCCCCCAATTAAATACTTTCTTATACTGTCTGGTCCTACCCTTCTCCATGACTATTGTAAAAGTCAGGGAGTTATGATCACTATCATTGAAATGCTCTCCCCCTGAGAGATCTGACACCTGATCTGGTTCATTGCCAAGCACCAAATCTAATATGGCCTCCCCTCTAGTCTGCCTATCTATACATTGAGTCAGGGATGCTTCCTGGATGCACTTGACGAAGTCTTCTTCATCCAAACTATTTGCACTAAGGAGGTTCCAATCAATATTAAGGAAGTTGAAGTCCCCCATGACAGCAACCCTGTTGCTTCTGCACCTTTCCAAAATCCAAGTCCAAATGTGCTCTTCCATGCTTCTGTTGCTATTAGGGGGTCTATAGAAAACTCCCAAAAAAGTGACTGCTCCCTTTCAGTGTCTGACTTTCACCAATACTGACTCAGTAGACAAACCTTCCTCAATGACCTCCCTTTCTGCAGCTGTGATACAATGCTCTTCCACCAGCTCTTTCACCTCCCTCCCTATTCCCTTTAAAAACATCGAAACTCTGGAACATCCAACAACCACTCCTGTCCCTGTGATATCCAGATCTCCATACTGGCTACAACATTGTAACTCCAAGTACTGATCCATGCTCTAAGTTCATCACCCTTCTTCCTGACACTTGTTGCGTTAAAATAGACATACTTTAACTCATCACTGACTGCCAGTTTGCCCTATCAACTGTCCGTCCTTCCTCACAGACTCTCTGCACATTGTATTTGCCTGTCCATCAGCAACCCCATCCTCTGATCTGTAGCTCTGGTTCACACCCCCCTCCCTAATTAGTTAAAAACCTCCCGAACAGCCCTGCAAACCTCCCACCCAGGATATTGGTGCCCCTCCAGTTCAGGTACAACCCGTCCTCCTTGTACAGTTCCCACCTTCCCCAGAAGGTATCCCAATGATCCACATATCTGGAGGTCTGTCTGTGTTCAGCTGCATGCTCTCTCTGTTCCTAGCATGTGGCACCAGTAGCAATCCTGAGATTATTACTCTGCTCATCCTGCCTTTTGCCTTCCTATCTAACCCACTACATCCACTTTCCTAGCTATGTCATTGTCACCAACATGTACCACGACTTCTGGCTGCTCACCCATCCCCTTGAGAATCCTGAATTCATTGAGGATCTCACCCATCTCGTGCAGTTCTGCACATACACATCCACTTTGGTCCTTGAAGGGTCCTATTCTCTCTCCAGTTATTACTTTTCCTTTTAATATACTTAAAAAACCACTTTGGATTCACCTTAATCTTCCCAGCCAAGACTATCTTGTGCCCCCTTTTCGCCCTCCTGATTTCCTTCTTCAGCAAACTTTTGTAACCCTTATATACCTCCAGGGATACCCTTGATCCCAGTTGCCTGTATCTGAGCCATATCTCCTTTTTTTCTGGTCTATTGTCATCTAGGGTTCTGTGTTCCTTTCAACCTTGCCCTTCACCCTCACAGGAAGACCTTGAGCACTAGCTACCTCACTCTTAAAGGCTTCCCACTAGTTGGAGGTCCCGTTGCCTGCAAACAAACTACTCCATTCAACCCTGCAAGCTCCTGTCTAATTCCATCAAAATTCACCTTGCCACAATTTAAAATTGAGCCTGTGGACCAGTTTTGTCCCTCTCCATAACTAGTTTAAAACTATTGGAACTATGGTCACTGGTCTCAAATTGCTCCCTCACTGTCACCTCAGTCACCTGTCCTGCCCTATTTTCCATCAGTAGGTCAAGCTTTGCCCCCTTCAAGAGTAGGACCCTCTATATACTGCTTTAGGAAACATTCCTGAATGCACTTAACAAATTCCACTTCATCTAAGCCCTTAATGCGCTGGCGGTCCCAGTCTATGTTAGGAAAATTAAAATCTCCTACCATGACAACACTATTTCTCCTGCAGTCTCCTCAATCTCCCTACATATTTGTTCTTGTAATTCCCATAGTCTATTTGGAGTCCTATACTACAACCCTAATCACGTCATCATCCCCTTCTTATTTCTCAGCTCCACCCACAAAGCCTCACTCGATGATCACTCAGTTATTTCATCACTGTTTACTGCTGTGAGACTTGCCTTAATCAAAAATGCACCCACCTCTCTCCTGCCTAAAGCACCTGTACCCTGCCACATCAAGCTGCCAGTCCTGTCCCTCCCTTAGCCATATTTCTGTAATGGCTAGAATAGCCCAGTCCCACAGTACCTATCCACGCCCTAAGTTCATCAGCCTTACCTTTTAGATGCAATTTAATCCAACAGGCATTCCTTGCTCCCTCTCATGTTCCAGCATGACCTTTCTCTTCTCTTTACTATTTCTGATTATTGTATCTCCTTTCAACCTTGCACTTAACTCCCTGTTGTTGAAGATCCTATGCTAACCTTTTATAAATATTTACATAGGACCTCAGTTAATAATTTTTTGGCCATTTCCAGTGCCAGATGGAAGCAGTGAGGTTTACCAAGATGACACAAGGTATGGGGATGTTCAATTATGTGGAGAGATTGTAGGATCTGGGATTATTCTCCTTCAGAGAAAATTAAGGGATTCTTAATAAAGGTATCAAAATTATGAAGAATCTTGATAAGGAATGTGAAGATAAATTATTTCTCTAACAAGTGGAACAGAAACCAAAGATCAAAGATTTAATGTATTTGGCAAAAAGACCAGATGAAAAAAAGGGGCAAATTTCATCATGCAGAGAACGGTTAAGATGTGACATGTGCTATTTGAAAGTGTTGTGAATCAGCATCCATAGAGGCTTTCAAAAGACAATGAAACAGGTCATTGAAGAGGATTA
>NC_057723.1:48646013-48769998 GCF_004010195.1 Chiloscyllium plagiosum
CATAGGGGTTGTACATATGGATTGTAACAACCCGACTCCTCTGTGCAGGAAGCACACACAATGGGACCGCTGACAAGATGGAGAACAGCGGCTCCCCTTCCTTCTCCTTGAAGACCTTCAGGAGCTGTTCGCACTGCTTCACATTTCTGAAGGTCACATCAAAGTAGCCTGCCCCAGGGAAATCCTGCAGGCAGTACACGTCAGCTGCAGCGAACCCACAGCATCCCAACAATACCTTCTTAATAAACAGGATGCGATCCACCGGTGTACGACCTTCTACCTTCTTCACAGTCACCCGGACTGTGTTTCGAACTCCCTGCCCAGGGCTGCGGACAGCTGATGAGGTCATAGCTCTGAGATTGAGGTTAATGATGGAACAATGTAAATCATTCAGCAACAAGTGGCATTTCTCAGGTTACAATTTCATTCTGCGTTAATAATGGACAATACTATTAAGTTCATCGTTATTTTGGCAGGAATATCTGGACCATATATATATCTATACAGACTAGTTTTCTAACATATTTTTGTTGCATTCTTATAATAAATTTATCCAAAAAGAGATCACAATTTTATCCCAAACATGTAAGTTCTGCTTATTAATAATTCTATGTGTCAAAGTGTCGCACAATTGGTAATGCCACAAATTAATAATATACAGTTAATCTCAGCCTCAGTTATTGTAATAATTTGTTACTATAAATTGCATTGTATTATTATGTTTGCACCAAACTATCATATTTCTCTTGGCAACAGATTATTTTTTTAAAAAAGTTTGTTTTATGTCATTATATTGATTTGAGTCTGATATTTTTAATTAGCAGAAAGCCTTTCAGCAAAAGTCAAGAATATTAATTTCAGTAAAAGAAACAGATAATGGTTCTGGTTTATAGTTGTATGAAATGCAATTTTAACATCACGAAAAATGATCCGGGTCAAAACTTAACTAAGTTTGCAGTCTATTGAATCACAGAATGCATAGCTTAGAGACAGGCTGTGGATCCAAGTCTGTGTTAGTATTTTCCCTCTGAACCATCTAATCCAATCATTGTCAATTCCTCATGTTCACTTCTGCTTGATCCTCATTCTCAATGTGTACACTTCAGTCTCATTTCAATCACCAGCTTCTTCTGCTGTGGTGTTGAAATTATATTGGACAATTTCCAATTGGATACAATATGGTATTTAGATAATAGTGAACAGTAAGTTACAGGTTTGCCATGACATTGGGTTCAAAGGTAGCATAAATATTGGACCAAATCTTCCAGTGAGATTGATGCTCTGTTTCTTTGAATTTACTCTGGCCCAAAGTGCGCACTTCTAGCATAAACCTCAGATTTGTGCATCTTGAGAAGCAGCATCACAGCTGACTTGGGTAAAGTCCAGTGCAGCAGAGGATCATCTCAGGAAATCCTGTTATGTAAGCAGTAACTGCCATATTCCAGGGAGATTCCAAAGTGCTCAGGTCACCTCGACCATCATATATTTCTGCAACTTAGAAAACTATCTTAGTCCTACTGAGGAATCTTGACAGATGAACATTTAAGAAATGGAAGCCAAAATCTTTGTTGGTCCTGACTATTGGCCAGGACTGTTCAGATCATTATCCTACAGAAGTCAAGTGTTAATCATAAACTAACTTATCACCACCATTAAAATGGAAAGGGCTAAAGAAATTCATTAGGTCTGGCAGAATCTGTAGAAACTGAAACAGTGATAATGTTTCAAGTCCAATGACTCTTCTTCAGAAATGAAGGTGCCAAGAATATTATAGTTTTACACTGTTAACAAAGTGAATGTAAGAGGGAGCGGAATAGAGGATGAAGATGCCCAGAACAAAAGACAAAGACAATCCTATTGGTTGTAAAGGAGCAATCTAGGTGCAACATAGGTGCTAATTATAAGTGCAAATAAAATAGGTGCTAATAATAAGCGCAAATAATTGAAAATAAGTTAGCTTTACTGAGTTCAAATGCCTGCAAAACAGGCACGTGAGGGAGCGGAATAAGAGGTCAGTGTTCATGCTCTGAAGTTGATGGATATCAATGTTGTGTTATGACACGGGGTAAACACTCCTGCCTAATTTAAAGCTGCAACACAGAAAAGATTTATCCTGTGCAGTAATCTGTGGAAATTTGAGAGGCCAAGAATTATTTTAAGTAAAAGTTAACAACTTTATTTCTTAAAGTATAACAGAGAATAATTATCGAACCATTTTTCAACTCCTTCCTCAAACATATCTTTTATCTTCCCCTCTATAATACTAGTCTGACAAAACCCCGATTAAGATTTACAAAACAAAACTTCTTATCTCAAAACAGGCAGCCTTCAGTTTTCTCTGTATTCCTGTCTTCTTTTCTTCTTCTTGGGGATTCTGTTTCATAGATTACTGATTGGTAAAGGTACCTTTAAGAAAGCTATTTTTCAGGCAGCCTATACAGGCTAGTAGCTTGGCAGTTCTCCTCTCATCTGTTCAATTTTCCCCAATTTTATTACCCCCAAAACATCGAATTGTGTCATTGGCTTTTAAGATTGTCAATATACTAAATTCAAACTGGATTGGAGTTTGACATTTTTCGGAGTGTCATTTAAACTCATTGGCATAATTCAAATCTGTTTTGTCATTTCCAGGCAACCAGCTACCCTAGCTACCCCAGTAGCTTGAGCACATGTTCCTTTGTATCATATTGAGAACACTCAGTGCTGTCACGGCTAGCTTCTCTTAAAGGTACAGTACATCCACATCTTCATAACAGTTGAGTCCTTAAGACTGTAAAGTTTCTAAGAGGAACTTCAGCTGTTATTTCAGCTTGTCTTGGGCTTTGCTGAAGTACTGCAACAGATCTAGGACAGAAATGTTACAGTGTGAACAAGATGGTGTAAAGGTGTAAGATGAACTGCAAACATAAGTGGGAAGGCATTGGATGAGGGAGAAAGAATAGAGTCAAGATAGGAAGCAATAAATTTGATAAAGCAAGGACAGGCTGAAATGATGAATCTGCCAGGAAATCTGATTTGTGGATTTAGGAAAGAAAATAAAGCTAGATGCTCTCACAGACTCATAACCCTCTGAGAGAAGAGACACTTTCTCATTTCAGTTTTATATTGGCACCCCTTTCTTCTGAGACTATGCCCTCTGGTCCTAGACTGTCCCTTCAGGCCCCTCCCAATTCTATACGTTTCAACAAGATCACATCTCTTATTCTTCCAAACTCCAGTGAATACAGCCACAGCCCTGTTCAGCATTTACTCGTAAGAAGATCCCTCCATACCAGGGATAATCTGAGTGAATTTTTCCCTGAACTGCCACCAACGAGATGATATCTTTCCTTTAATAATGAAACCAAAACCACTCGCAGTACTCCAGATGTGGTCTCACCAGCACCATTTACAGTTGCAGTAAGACTTCCCTACTCTTGTACTCAAACCCCCTTGAAATTAGGGCCACTCATTCTCCTGATTACCTGCTGTGCCTGTGTGCTATCTTTCTGTGTTTTGAGCGCAAGTACCCTCAAGTCTAATTGCGTTGCAGCTTTCTGTTCCATACATGTGCACGGTCTCAATGACATAAGGCCTCTATGCATAGATTGATCTAGTCTTTGTAACATGTTATGGATGCTACCCTGCCTGTTACCAGGACCACATCCAGGTTTGGGACATCGTTGCCTCAGACTGGAGTTCTTCCCCATCAGGAGTGGTGAATGTTATTAGAGAACCACTACTCTGAAATGTTCACTTCCACTATTAACCATTATAAGTGGCTGACAGAGGTGCATGCTTGGACCATGGATAGCTAAACACAAGGGTTTGCTGGATATGGAGGACCAAGCTGGATGACACCATATGAATTCCAGGCAGTTGTGTATTAATATACAGTTAAAGACATCTGATGCCTCAGAAAGTGACATTCATAGCATTGAGACAGCTTAAGTGTTATTAGGATGGATATATATGGTTTTAGTAACGGAATATAGAATTCCTACAGTGTGGAGCAGGCCATTCAGCCCTTCAAGTCCATACTTACCCCTTCAAAGAGCATCTCACCCATACTCATCTCCCTACCCTACCTCTGTATCCTGTATTTCCCACCTAGCCTGCACAACCCTGGGCACTAGGGGCAATTTAGCATGGCCAATCCATCCAATCCACACATCTGTGGACTATGGGAGGAAACCGGAGCATCCAGAGGAAACCAACACAGATGTGGAGAGAGTGTGCAAACTCCACACAGACAGTTACCAAAGATCTATGAGCAGAAGTGCTAACCACTGAGCCACCGTGCCATCGATCAATAAATGACTGAAAATTAATGCAAGAATCAAATGCGACAAGCAATCTCGTTTGATCAAGACATGATGGCAGATATTGTTGGGTGTTATAAATTTGTGTGCTTTAATAGATGCTGTGTTTTCAGGTGTTAGCATTGAGGAGTATTAGGTTTATGCGAAATATGAAAGGATCAAGGATAAATCATGCTACACTCTTCACTTAGACATGAATGTACCAAGCACACACAGAGTTAGGTGAAACAATAATGAGGCTTGCTTATTTGAAGAATAGATTATATATAGGTGATGTTCACCAGGAGGTCATATTATAATCCCAGTTGATGCTAATACTGGATAAGTCAGATCTCAAAGTAAAACCTGGCTTGACAGTTCCTAATACTGTTTTTTATATTAATTGTGGAGGACAGTTTCTGAACACATCTACATGAATCTGCAAGTATATTTTAATACAAAGAATAAAAACATTTATTAGACAAGATAAACATGTGTTGCATTACACTAGAAAAAAATAAAGTTGGAAAGGTATCATTACAATCAGCAGAGGAATATCCAAACACACTTCTGTTTTAACCTCAGCAATAGCCCTACAAACCAAAACCCCAGTGAAGATTTATTACTATTTACACACCAACATCTCCTGCTCAAGTTAGCACAGCTGTAACAAAATCCAGCCAATGAATTTTGCACATTCACTATTTATGTTACTTTTCTTCAGCTGGTATCTCTCAATGAGACATCTAAAATTAAACAAATCAAATTGCAAATTAAACTCATTACTATTTCACCTTCAGACAACACTTGAGTTCCCTAAACCCAGTTTCTAACAGTTTTCCCACCAGAGAGTTTAACACTTTCAGTTCCACCCTCTGACACATCCATATACAGCAGATAATCTTCCTTTTGGCTTTTTCTGTGTTTCTCTGTCCATGGACACCTGTCACTAAGAAACAGCTGTGTTCTTTTTCTACCTCTTCTTCCAAGGGTTGTAAAACCTCATTAAAAGTGCACATAACCAAATAGCCTCCAGACTTCTCATCATCAAGGTACCAAGAATAACACAAAAAAGAAACTAAACCCATGTCTCACCTTCTTAACACACAAAATAAAATATATAAATTAAACTTAGTATCTTGCTTGTGACATTAAGAATAGTAGATCTGATCTGAATCCTTTCTGCTTCAAAATGAAAAATGTTAAAGGACTTTTCCAGTTATATCCTGTTTAGACAGATAATTATTGATGGTTGTTTATGACTTTCCACCTTAAAGGTGTAGCAAAACTTGGATAACATCCAGACTTCCAAAAACAAGTGGCAAGCAATATTTGCACGATACAAATGCCAGACAATGACCGTCTCCAGCAAGGCAGAATCTAACTACAACTCCTTAATGTCCAATGGCATTACCAATGTTGTCCTGGGGATTAACATTGACTAGAAATTGAACAGGACCAGCCACATAAATACACAGACTACAAGATCAGGTGTGGAGTAACTCATCTCCAGACTCTCAGTCCTCTTGTCCACCCTCTATAAAGCACACTCTGGAGCAGACTGGAAAGCTCTCCACTTGTCTGGATGAATACAGCTCCTACAACATTGAGAAGCTCGACACCACCCAGAACAAATTAGCTAGTTTTTCTGGAACCCTGTTGACGTTCTTTGCCACCAGCATATAGTAGCAGCACTATGTACCATCTTCATGATGCAGTACACCATTGAATTGGCTTGGCAGACAAACAAGGCCACATGTCAGAATGAGGTCTTAAAAGTTGTGTAACTACAAAAAATGGTAGAAGTCATTATTTTGGTGGAGAAAATATCAAAAACGTAAATGTTGACCATTGCGCTTTGAAATTTCAATTATTATGGGATGTCAGGCACATTAAACTTATTATGTTTAATGCTGCTTCGTATGCAAATCTCTGTGATCGGTTCTAAAGTAGAGAAGAGTTCATAATGTTTATTTTGGGTGAAGAATGTAAAGGTTGACCTTTAGCTTGGAGTGCTATAAAGATTAGAAGAGTAATAAAAAGAATATTCTCAATGGAAACTCTTGCCCTTATTGGGGTGGCAGATATGGAATTTTTCATAGTGAAAATATTAGGAAAAGTGTAAATAAGGATTCAATGCCCCTGTTGTGCTGCATCGATAATGAGCCACTCTGAGGAAACAGGCATTCAAAAAGATGTGTGAATCAAAAAATACCGAGGATTGACATTGCAGTTTTGAAAAGGATTCTTGAGAGTGGAGAAATAGATGGGTAGTTGTAATCAGGTCTCTCAAAGCTTTACAATTTCTAAGAAACTTTAAAAAATATTGGAAAAAACAATGTGTTGAAATCTAATTTACTCAAAAAGGTGGAAATATATGTTGTCATTCTACATAATGTAACTCTTTTTGTTGTGTTTGTTTTTCAATATTATTTTGCAAATTAATTTATTTTAAGATTAAAGGTTTTAAAATGAAGCCATCTTTGGGTTTTGGTAGTTCATTCTTTTTAAGAGGGGAGGTGTGACGATGTTGCTCCTTTAACAAGGTTATGCTGTCCTTGGCTTTTTTTTCCAGAGACATTGTAAAAGCAGCGATTCCGAAATGTGTATGTTTGAATGGTTTTAGAGCCAGTTTGATTATAGCTAACAGACACTGCCTCAGGAAAAGGGTGTTCAAGTTAAAAAAAACATTCTTACAATGAAAGGGGAGTGGCCAGTTCTCCCAGCTCAGTTTTTCTCTGGTTTGGTTTGGTTTGGTTTTTAGCAGTCAGGCTGTTCACTGAAAGCAGGCAGGCAGCTTTGAGGCTACTGGTCCAAGAAATAGTTACATGGAAGAAAGTGTTCCATGCTTATTCTCTCTGTCATTTCTCTCTCTCTCTCTCTCTCTCTCTCTCCTGTAAGACCCTGTGTTTGATTTTACCTTTTTTGCCAAGGTGTGTTTATGGGGATTACGCATGTATTTGGAATAGCATCATTAAATTGGAATAATCTGCTAGATTTTCTGACAGGTTGAGTTAATCTACCTTATGTTCTCTTTTGTTTGTGTTTCATTTGGTAATCTTGCAAATAAATTCTGTTTTGTTTAAAACTAAGTGGTTGGGCCAGCTGTATCACTCCATGAATATCCAGTACACACCTGCTTAAAACAACTAGCAAAGTTAAGGTCCGGGCTACTTTAGATTAGATTCCCTAGTGTGGAAACAGGCCATTTGGCCCAACAAGTCCACACCAACCCTCTGAAGACTAACCCACTCCCCTCTGACTAATGCACCTAACACTATGGGCAATTTAACATGGCCAATTCACCTGACCTGCACATCTTTGGACTGTGGGAAGAAACCGGAGCACCCGGAAGACACCCACTCAGATACAGGGAGAATGTGCAATCTCCACACAGACAGGCAGGAATTGAACTTGGGACTCTGGTGCTGTGAGGCAGCAGTGCTAGCCACTGTGCCACCCTAAAATGTTTCAAGGGGATCTGGCCTGATTCATAACAGATCCAAAAGAATTAATCTTTTATCAATGGCATCCTTAATTGTTTATACTTATGAACTACATACACAGAATGCTTGCACATTCTCCCCATGTGTGTGGGATTCTCCACTCTGCCAGTGTAAGTGTCTCCATCTTCTCCCTCTCCTACCTCATATTCACTTTAACTCAGCTACTACACAGGCCTCCTACACTACTCTACCACTATCACATCTATATACAGCACCTGTGTCCAGGTGCTATGCTTTCCTCCCACAGTCCAAAGATATACAGGTTAGGTGGGTTAGCCATGCTGAAATTGTCTATATTGTCCTGGAATGTGTAGGTTAGTTGGATTAACCATTGGAAATGCAGGGTTACAGGGATGGGGTTGAGGAGTTGGTGGTATGGGACATCTGCATGAGATGGTCTTCAAAGAGTCAGCATGGACTTGTTGGGCTGAATGGCCTGTTTCCACAGTGTAGGGATTCTATGATTAATTTCTTATTAGAAGACACAAAGGAATAAATCTGACATTTTTTTTGACTAAATGTCAATTTCATCAAATCTCATGAAGAATATGTCTCCAGGAAGACTAGTGGGTTTTTGTGCGTCTTAAAATCATCTCATTAACTACCTACCCAGCCAATACAGCACCACTCACAAGCAATGTTAGTCCTATTCTACCACTCGCTGGATATCACAGAACAGATTATCATTCCTGATCTTGGTGCCATCTATAAAATTCCACTGTGCACTTGGATAGGCAGTGGAATTCCAGAGCTGCACAACATGGGTGCCATGGTTTGGGAGCTGTGATGGCATGCAAGGGGAAATTGGCAACCAGTTTTGCGATCAGGGACCTCAAGGTCTTGGTAAACAGGTTAGTTCAAGGAGAGCCATCTTTGTCTTCTGCCAAGACCACACCATTGACATTGCTACCTGTCTCAACCACCTGATGAAATACTTAGCAGTATAGAAAGAAGGCTAATGACCTTCTCCACTCTGCCAGTGTAGGTGTCTCCATCTTCTCCCTCTCCTACCTCATATTCACTTTAACTCAGCTACTACACAGGCCTCCTACACTACTCTACCACTATCACATCTATATACAGCACCTTCACTGACTCACTCTCACCCATCCCATACAACCCAAAATCTAAGTCTTCCTGCCCTCTGCTCTGCCTACTCACTTGCTTGGGTCCTATCGGCATCTTTGCCCCACCTGAACTAGCACTAGTTGTGCTATCCAGTGTCATCCCATTCAATCCTTCTTTTTCTACCATTATAGGGAGAAACAGACCACATTAGGGTTAAAATGGCCAGATGGGCAATGGGGTGACTACAAGGAGATAATATTGGCCCTCAGTGGTGAGGCTAGGATAGGTCCTGTGGTGATGCAGAGATATCTGTATCCTGGCAACCAACAAAATATCATTGTACATTGTATTACAACTCTCACATTGGCTCCACCAACCATGTATTTTCAGCTGCCATGCTTTGAAACTCAATCTCAATGTTTTTTTAATCTTTTATGACTTCCATGCACCAGTAACCTGTTTACATTGGCCATGGTCAAGAGAGCTGCCTCACAAGGCATCCCCACCAGTATCACTGAGGAGAATACCATGGATGCTTCAGAGGAAGCACTGGTATGGCTGACTCCTCCTCTAGCTGACATACTGACACTTTGGTCGGTATTTTGACCCAATTACAGATGCCCTACCAATAGACACTGCACTGCCGCTGCCAGATTTTGCAGCTGGTCAAGAAATAAATGCCCCACATCGTTGACACTCAGAGAACTGTCATAGGCCTGGCACCTGTTCAGCCTCAGTCAGGAGCTCACCAAGACTGCATGCAAATACACAGGCAGATGCAGGAGCAGCAAGAAAGATGTAGGAGGATAGTGGCTCAACTGCTGCAGGAATTTAGCAAATCCAATCTGCTGGATATGTGATTGAACCCATGCTACATTGCCCTTGTCATTCATCCCCAGGGCCATTGGCAAGGCAACAGAGGAAAGAAGGACAGTGGCATCACCCCAAGTGACCCTTCATTATAAGGAGAAAATGCAGTGACAGTAGGCACCACTTATGAGTCTCTGAGATGTCTCCTCCCAGGACAATCCAGAGATGGTTGAGCCCTCCACCTCCACCCTGCCAGCCATTCACAACCCTGAGGAAGTCCATGGAGTGTGAAGTTGCCTCAAGGCAGAAAGTGCTCTGCATGTCAGGGCCCTCTAGACACAAGCATCCCCAGCTCAAATGACCAAAATTCCAAGGTCAGTGTGAAAATTCCAGTGGGTTCCACTGTATGGCAGGTTTCTTTCATTTCACCTGCAGCCCCAGGGATTGCTCTCAGGTCTAATGGGAATGACAGAAAGTAAATCCTCTGAGGGTACATTGGTTACATGGCAAAATTACATCCTAATTATATTCTCAAGATTGTAAGTATGTATGTTCAATTCTGACTATCATCTGTTTGTCTAGATCTCTGTCCAGCTGCAAATGCAACCTTGAAGGTGCTGAAGCCACCAGTCTGATCCAGAGATGATGTTCCATGGACCAAGGTATGAAGTCAGGCAGCTGCTGCATCATTGCATGCATTGCATGAATCGCAGGTTGACTGCAGCTTTGGCAACTTGGCTCAACCTCTCTAAGCGCACAGGCATTGCTTTTGCATCATAGGCATTAGTGGCTTCAGCCATTAGCCTGGGTGAAATGGTCAGGAGGATTTAGTCAAGGAATTGCACTGCACACAGGAGGCTAATGCATAAGGATCACAAGGAACATGATGCTTACAAGTGGGTTCAGCTTCACTGTCTTCTGTCTGAAAGACCCAATATAGCTATAAGCTGCAAACCAGCATGCCAACTCCCCCTACTCCATAAAATCGACTTTCTCATCCTCTTAGCTGTCTTTGTCCAAATGCATTGCACTTCCTCAAGTCTCTCTGAATATATGTCTGCTCACCTTTCCCTTCCAGCCCCAAGTATATGAGAGGAGCATGCCAGGTCCTGTAGTTCACTGTTCCCTCCACCCAGAAGCCAGTGATGTGGCCTGCTCTTGCATGACTTCTTACCCATCAAGGTTTTGTCACCTCCCTTCCTTAGATATTGAATTGCCCCTTCACTGTTGTAACCCTCTCAGAATCCCAGTATTCTAACTGTACACCCTACCACTAAGTTCTTCACCCTCGCTCTCACACCACTGGCCCCTAAATAGCCTGACCCCTTTGATGTTGATTGGACAGAGCCTCTGGATGAACTGAGATCGACCCTTTTGAGCAATATGGAGTCGAGAGTGTGGTGCTGGTAAAGCAAGGAGCAGGAGAATCAACGTTTCAGGCTTAAGCCCTTCATATCAGGACAGTCCCAATTGCTGAGTGACCAGATACCAGACTGATATCTGTATAACTCTCCAACTCTGTTCCCATGACTTCCTGACTGGCTGCAATGGACACACACGTCTGACTGTGACCCACTCCCTGTATTGCACAGTAATGGATGCCCTGATTATGATTGCCCTGAGCAGGCACCTGACTGTGCCCAGTCTCCGGATTGATATTGGAGGCTGCCCTTGAGGTTCAGTGCGGGGACCCATTGACTGACAGCCTCGCTAGAGATCACTGAGGATTAATCCCCTAAGACATGGCCGTTTGCTTGAAGCTCATGCAATGCGATTGCTGTATAAATGGCTGACACATAGTGCAGTTATGAAATTGAGGTGGTAATGTGACTTCCCCCTTGACTGCTGATTGCTAACTGCTAACAACCTACCTGGATTTGTGTCAGTGCTAAACAATACAACAGTACGATGGAACTTTAAGCTCTGGTTGTGGGAGTGGAGTACTAAAAGGTAATTCAAAATAAGGCAGTGATTCTGTGTTCATCCAGATAGACATTAAGTGAATGAGCACCAAAAGAACAAACAAAAGCAGCTCTGAGTTGCAGCCTGGTTTAATCAATGAACTAGATGGCTGTCCCTGCACACAAAACAGCTTTGCAACAACAAGGTAAGGCAAGGCAAGGCAGGGACACTGTGATAGCCAGGTATGCACTCAGTGAGTGAGCAAAACAGAACAACTGAGCAGCCCTGCATGTATAGGAAGGAGGAGGAAAGCAGGGAATTGCAACCACCAGATATTCACTCTGAATTGCATGTCAGGAATTCTCGGCATCTCTTGTTCGCAACAGCTGGTTGGATAGGAAGCTGCATATTAGTGGGGTGAGATGTGCAGTTGATGAGGCCAATAACAAGCAATAATCCTCATTAATGGGCATCTTCTTTGCTGACTTGTCAGAATCTCATCTCTGCATCTGGAACATAGTTGGAAAATGCAGCTAATTGCTCCCAGTGTGGGGAAAGGTCTCAATGTAGAGACATCTCAAATAATTCTCCCAAATGTCTTGCTATTGTCCACCTTCTTCAGAGCCCTGTAAGCTTTTGTCAATGGCTTTCTTAATGCTACATGTTTCTAGTTAACATTGTATGTCAACTTGGCAACCAATAACCTAAATGATTTCAGTTGAATGACCATATATTAATGGACAGAATAAGGATTCAAGTTTTTTTAAGCTTAATGGAAAATCTGCTTACATTCAAAACTACTAATATTTATTTAACACTACATATTGTTTAGAAAGCTTCCATTATGCTTTTATAACTATTTGAATAGTCTAGTGTGAGTGGATTTTTGTGTACTACTATTTCAATATCAAATTAGAGATGTCTCTTTCTAGCACGTAATGAGGTCTATAAAAACAATTGTCAAACCATATAGTCCACACTGAAGGAACTGGGCCCTGGACTCATAAATGAAAATGTTTCCACAGCCAGAGCTACCATACTGTCAGTACTTCTATCTATTCTTGCTATTTCATACAGACACAAAGCCAGGAAGCTTGTCATGGTTTTCATCAGCCCTCAGGTAAAAACAATGACTGCAGATGCTGGAAACCAGATTTTAGATTAGAGTGGTGCTGGAAAAGCACAGCACTCCAGGCAGCATCCGAGGACCAGTAAAATCAATGTTTCGGGCAAAAGCCCTTCATCAGGAATACCTTGCATCAGCCCTCAGTCAAATAAAGGGAGACAGCCATTAGGCAGGGATCCTGGCACAGTAAATCAAGGGCAGTCTCCAACACCAGTCTACAGACAGCCTCTCAGGGTGGATAGGGTCAGGATCAGGGCTGAGCAGCAGAATATCAGACTATTTGCCACCCACTTTGGCTGTCTCTGCCCTATCATGGGCTATTTTCTTCTGGTTTGACAGAAATGGAGAGATTGAATGAGAACAAAGTGGGTGGAACAGCTGTAAGTGCTGGTGCAGGTCACGGAAAGGTGGTGAGGTGTCCTGAGTTAGTTACTAGCCAGCACAAGAGGCCATGCAGGGTTAGTGATGTGGAAGGTTGGGGTGGAATGAGAGGGAGTGGGGCAAGACAATGCATGTAATGGTGAGAGTGGAAGAGAATGAGCTTTAGTGGGAGCTGGGTGCAGTGGCAGAGAGTGAAGGTGCGTGTGAAGCAGGTAACACTTTACCCTGGCTGAGTGGAGCCTAGTTGTTAAGTTGCAGGCACTTGTGGTTCACCCATTGCATGAAATTATTGACTTCACACCTTGGTCAACAGAACATCTTATTTTGACCTCAATCCTACATTCCTACAAGTCCCCAATTATTTTTCATTTCCTTGGCAATCAAGAGTTTACCTACCCTCTGTCTTAAAAAGATTTAAAGATTCTGTACCTGCTGCCTTTTGAGGATGGGAATTCCGAAAGATTCACAACCCTCTAAAAGAAGTCATCATCTCAGTTTTACATGAGCGCCTCCTTGTTTATTAACTATGTCCCCAAGATCTAGATACTCCTACAAGAAGAAATATCCTTTCCACATCTCCCCAGTCAAGTCATAGACTCATAACGTCATACAGGACGGAAACTGACTCGTTAGTCCAAACAGTCCATGCTGAGCATAATCCCAAACTAAACTAGCCCCAGCTGCCTGCTCCTGGCCCATAACCCTCCAAACCTTTCCTATACATGTACTTACCTTTTAAATATCGTCACTATGCCCACATCCACCACTTCGTCAGGAAATTCATTCCACACATGAACCACCATTGATGTAAGAAAATTGCCACTTGTATCACTTTTAAATCTCTCTCCTTTCACTTTAAAAATATGCCTCCTTGTCTTGAAATCCCTTTCTCAGGTATTTATATGTTTCGATTAGGTCACCACTGATTCCACTAAACTCCAGAAGTTAAGGCCTAACCTGTCTAGACTTTCCTTAACAGACAATTCACTTATTTCAAGTATTAAATCTTCTCTGAACTGCTTCCAATACATTAACGTCCTTCTAAACGTACAGTGACCAATACCATACACAGTACTCCAGATGCGGTCTCACTAGTGACCTGTTTAACTTCAGCATAACTGCCCTACTCTTGCATTCAGTTCACCTTGCAATAAACTATCACTTAAAGCATAACCATCACTTTCCTGACTACTTGCTTTACCTGCATAATAACATTTTATTTCACTAGGACATGAAGATCTCCTGCATTACAGAGCTATGCACCTCTCAGTATTTAGATAATATATTTCTTTTTTAATTCTCTCTGCCCAAAATTTTGCACTTTCCCACATTGTATTCTGTATCCTTGCCCGCTCATGTAACCTATCTATATCCACTTGTACATTTCTTATGTCCCCTTCATAACTCACTTTCCAACTATCTCTATATTATCAGCAAATTTAGCTACAATATCTTCGATCACCCTCTCTCTTCCTTTTCTCTACAAAGTTGCTCCCTTAAATTTTCCATTGAAAGAGCAAAAACACTGCACTCAGAGATAATAAGAAACACTTCTAAAACACAAAGATAAATGAAAAGACCCAAAGTCCAAACAAGCAACTGCAAACTTCAGACAGATTATCCCTGCCTGCAGATACCATTGAGGCATCTAAGCATTGAAAGGATTGTGAAACCAACCCAACTAATTTTGTGATTTGAACTGGTGATACAGAACTGTGTTCTCCTGACTAATTCACACTCTCACCACCCCCATCTCCCCGATCCCTGCCTCATTCATAATTGCCTTACTTGTTTCTTTTCCTTGTGACTGTGTATATTAGGGGAACTTTTAAAAGCAATAAAGCTTAAGATACATAAATTAGAATTCCTTTTTTTTTGCCATTCTTGTTAAAAGTCGAGCGTTGACTGAAATAGTTATTTTTTGCTGTTATTTGCTGCTAGTGAGAGGCATATGGGACTTTTAGCAGTCACGTTGAGTCTTACAACAATTCCAAGAATAGTGAGGCTTGATTTCTGGCAACCTACACCAATGAGTCAGGACCCTATGGCAAAGAGGCCTCCAGCAGTAGATGTTAATGGTGAATGGAGACATTGAGCAGCAGAGCTCGAGCAGTTGAGCAGATCCTCTCTTTATGAAAAGTTGTGTTTATCAAAGAGAGGCATCATGGACAGAGGGAGAAACAGAGTTAGGATTTCCACAACCAGATGAGAATGACTAGAATAATTCCATGTAAACTCTCTGTTTGCCTAATTTAGCCTCCCTTTCCCTTTCTGTTTATAAATATCTGATGCTAGTAAAATAAACAATCATTACTTTGTGATCTTTAGACTATCCATGTGCTTAAATCTTGCTTTACATTTTATTGTGAAAGCATAGAAGATGGCAGGATTTTAGGTCAAGATGGTATCAAAAAGTCAATTTCACCCACAAAGATCATCACTCTCACAGAACAAAACATGATGTGCTTCTGTCAATTGCATGCTTGTTGACAGGCAAGTTTTAAAAATTTTAAATCAACAACTACAAGAACGACATGAATTTATAAAGTGTATTTAAAGTAACCAAATGTGTCACAATCTGTCTTGGGACCTTATGAAATAAAATTTGAAAATGAGCTGCATAAGTGATATATTAGTTCAGATAGTCAAAAGTTTAATGAAAGAGCATTTTTAAACAGGAAAGACCATGAGATCATACAATATAGAAGCACAATTAGGCCATTCAGCCCGTTCAGTCTGCTCTGTTATTCAATGAAATCATGTCTGATCTGTTGATCCTCAATTCTACTTTCCTTCCTTTTCCGCATGACCCTGGATTTCCTTCTTGATTAAAAAGCTATACATCTCAGTCTTGAATATATTTATTGACTCAACTCTGACAAACCTTTGGGGTGAAGAATTCTACAGATTCAGAAATGTTTGAGAGCTTAAATTTTTCCTCATGTCTGTCTTAAATATTGCCACTAATTCTGAGATTATACCCTCTCGTCCTTGACTCTTACACAAGCGGAAAAATCTCTGGATGTCTACTGCCTGAAGTCCCTAAGAAGCTTCCCTATTTCATTAAGGTCACCTGTCATTCTTCTAAACTTACATAGTACAGGCTCAACCTACTCAACAACTCCTCATAAGACAGTCCCTCTGTATCTGGTATCAGCTAAGTGAAATTTCTCTGAACTGCCTCCAATTCCAATATATCTTTCTTGAGGTAAGGGGTCCAAAATCTGTTCACAGAATTCCAGCTATGGACTTAGGTAATCATTTCCAGACCTTATATCCTAGACATCTAAAACCAAGGACAATTAAAGTCAAAGGGGAATTTGAAATGAAAATTGTGAAACTATGTTATTTATTAAATGGAAACAATGTAAGCCAGTAAGAGTAATGGGGAAACAGGAATTAGTACATTAGTGTGAGTTAGGACAGGGGCAACAAACATTTGGTTGACGTCAAGTTACTTGAGGGTAGAGTGTGGGAGGCCAATCAGAGGTCCATTGAAATCTAGAGGTAAGGTTGAGGGTTTCAGTAGAAGATAAGTTGAGGTAGGAGTGGAGTCCATAGATGTCATGGAGATGAAAATAATTGGTCATTTGGAAATATGATCAGACGTTCATTTCTGTGTCCAACATGTCAGCAAAGTTACAACAGTATGGTTCAGCCTCAATTTCCAATACAAAAAGGATTTGCAAAAACACTTATGAGTGCTTACCAGTGAAACTAGTAAATGGTTCAGCCTAGATTCTTAATGCTGTTTTCAGTTATTCTTATTTTCAGCAGTATATATTCGTATCAAGGTTGATACTAATAAATATGTAAGTTTTTTTAAGACAGAGAAGAATATAAACAATGATGTACATTTTTGAGTATGTGATTTTGGAAATGAATGTCGATTGGAACTTGAACCATAACTTCACTTTGGAAATACTGCAATGTCAAATGTTATTTGTGCCTAAAATGGAATTGCTAATGTGAACATGTGAAACAGATAAAGAAAGTAAATATTAGTTTGTTGCCTTGGGCTTTTGTGGTGCAGTGGAAGAATCCCTACCTCTGAGACCAGAGATCTAGGTTCAAGTCCCACCTGCTCCAGAGATGTGCAAGACATCCCTCGTTAGAAAAATAGCCTTAGCTTGTTGGCTAGGGTTCTTCTGCTGAAACCCTCAACCTTACCTTTATTGCATCTAGATTTCAATGGACCTCTGATTGGCCTCCCACACTCTACCCTCAGATAACTTGACATCAACCAAACGTCTGCTGCCCCTGTTCTTACTCACAATAATGTACTATTGAGTCAGGTGGACAGTGGTTCAAGTCTACCTGCTTCAGAGGAGTGCAATCGCATCTCTGAGTGGGTTGATTCTTAATTTTTTTTCTCTTGCAATAGCAGCTGGGAGTATAATTTCAGATGCAGAATCAAAATATACTTTTTCACCCTTTGAAAGATAGCATGAAATAAATATAATATCAGATATGGCATGTAGAAAAATCAGAAACCAAAAAATAATTCTAACTTGATAGACAAGTGCAGTCTCAACCAAATAAAAAAGCCAACAATTACGGGCAACTCCAAAAAGTAGAGAATGCTTTGTCATACTGGTTTATCTATTCGTAAGAAGCTAAGCAATTTCTTTCCTCTATGTGGGCAATACGTATTGGCCTCGACAGCCTTGCTCACATTCTATGAAAGAATCTTTTAAAAATCTATGATGAAAAAAAAAAGAGCTGAATCTCATTTATCTAGAATATTCCAGTTATAAGTTACCTGGCAAAGGATTTAGGAATCTGATTTACTTGAAGAAAGCAAGAAAATTTGACAGCCTCAGAAATGTTTCAACAGGTTATTGCAGGGAACAATGTAGAATGTATTACTGAGAAATATTATTCAGACCAATCAGTCTGTGTCAACATTTATATTCTGCTTAAGCCACCTCTTACTGTTCCTCATTGAATTCTATGAACATGACACTTGATTTCCTTCTCCCTGATAGCTTAATATAGCCTCTTTTTAAATGCAGCAATTCTATATACCTCCACAGTCTCTGTGGTAGCAAGTTTCACAATTTCACCACTCTAATTAAATAATTTTCTTCTGTACACTCAATTTGATATCTTGTTGAAAATCTTATATTAATGGCCACAAGGTTTGTTCTTCAAACAATATTTCAAATGTGAGGAAACAGTCTTTCTGTCCCCTGTCTTTGAATATATAACACAAAAACTTGAAGCAGGAATAGGCCACTCAGTTTCCCAAATCTGCTCTGCCATTTCATAAGACCATGGCCGATGAGATTGTACTCCCAACTCTATTTTCATACCTACCTCCTAAAGTCTTTGACTCCCTGGTCAGTCAATAGTCTATCTAAGTCAGCCTTAACAATATTCAACAATATTCCCCCCACTGCTGTTTGGGAGAGATTTCCACAGCATAACAACCCTCTGAGAGAAAAGAAGATTTCCACCAATTTTCATCTTAAATAGGAGCTGCCTTATTTTGAAAACCTATCCCCTTGTTCTAGTCTCTTCCGTAAGGGAAAACATTCTTTCAGTATCTACCCAATGGCTCATGAAAAGTTTATGTTTCAATAGGTTCTCCTCTTGTTCTTTCAAATCTCCAGTGAGTACAGAGTTGACCTGCTCAACTCAGGAATCACTAAAGTGCATCCTCTCTAAACTGCTTTTATTAAAATTATACTTTTTCTTAAGTGAGGAGAACAAATCTCTGCCCAGTAGTCTGGATGTGGTCTCAGCGATGTCCTGTACAAAAGTAACAAAATTTCATTATCTTTATATTCTATTCCTTCTGTGTAAACAGCAGTATTCCATTTGCAACAATAATAAAAAGTGTTTGAGAAACTCATCAGGTCTGATTAAAAAAAAAATCGTTCAGACCTGAAAGGGGTTGAAAAATTGTGCTTTTTTATGCTTTTGACAGAAGTGGAGGAGAATAGTGGAATGGTGTGGAAATTTAATGTGAAAGACAAAAAGCTGCTGGTGGAAGAGAAAGAGAGATACAAAATAGCTGTAAATTAAGGTGTGAAAGGAAGAAAACTAGTCCTGTCTCCTGAGAGCTGAGTAAACAAGACATAAACAAGAGTCAAGGTCTTAGGGGCACAGGGGCAGCAATGTAGAAAAATAGCGAACGCACATCATGTAGTCAATTTCTGAACTTATGAAATTCAATATTGAGACCTTAAGGCTGTAAAATGAGGTGTGATTCATCAGGTTTGTATTGAGCTTTGTTGGAACAGCAGGCCTAGGATAGAAATGTCAATATGACAGCAAGGTGGTTTATTGAAATTGCAAGAAACTGGGAGGTCAGGATTATTCCTATAGATAGAAGGAGGTATTCTGCAAAGTGGTCACTCAGTCTGCATTTGGTCTCACAACCAGAAAGGAGATTGTGTTGTTAGCTGTGAACACAATAGCCTCGATTAAAACAAGGACAAGTGAAATTGCAGCTTTATCTGGAAGGTGTGTGGATTGTGCCTTGGACAGTGAAGAAGAAAGAGGTGAATGGGCAAATGTTAGAGCTTCTATGAATGCATGGGTAGGTGCCATGGGGGAGTGAGGAAGTGTTAGGTGTAATGAAGTAGTGGACTAGGGTGTTACAGAGGAAACAGTCTCTGCAGAATGAGGATTTCTCTTCCCTCTGGTTGGCAGGGCCCTCAGCCTTATCCATTTAACCTCCCACATCTCTGTCCTCACCCTTTCCCCTCCTTCCTAGAACAATTGGGTTCTCCTCCTCATTTTCCAGCACACTAGCATCCACATTCAAAGGATCATCTTCTACCATTTCTTGTCACCTCCAGCAGGATGCCATGACCAAACATATCTTCCAACCCCTATACAGTGAACACTCTGCAGGGACTGTTCCGTAAAACTCTCCACTTCTTGTCAGGGACTGTCTGGTTAGGTCTCTCACGGGGGTAAGCCAGTCATTTTGTTCAGTTCATCCACAGAGATTAAGGGGAATGGGGGGTGGGGAGAACAAGGGGGCCGCTATCAAAGGAAGGAAACTCGAGAACTCATTCATTGGGATTGGGAGCGTCAGGCCGGACTTCAAACAGATGACTATGATGAAGTGGAGCAAATGCTTTTGCAAGAAGGGTACTTTACAACATGGATCATAGAATCCCTACAGTGTGGAAACAAGCCGTGAGTCCACACTGCCTCTCTGAAGAGCAACCCACGGGACCCTGTCTCTGCATTTTCCATGGCTAATCCATCTAGCTTGCACATCCATGGACACTGTGGGCAATTTAGCACAGCCAATAATACCTGTCCATCTTTGAACTGTGGGGGGAAACTACAATTCTGTAAGTTTTAGAATACTCATGGACAAAGATGAGAGTGGTCCTAAAGGAAGAGTGCTAAATTGGTGGAAGACCAACTATACCAAAATTAGGCAAGAGCTGGGGAATGTAGATTGTGAGCAGCTGTATCAAGGTAAATCCACATTCGATATGGATTGTGGCTTTTAAAGAGAGGTTGATTAGCATGCAGGAGAGACATGTTCCTGTGAAAATGAGGGATAGAAATGGCAAGATTCTATCTTGGATGACAGGTGAAATTGTGAGACTAGCTAAGAGGAAGAAAGAAGTATTCATAAGGTCTAGGTGACCGAAGACAGACGAAGCTTTGGAGGAATATTGGGAATGTAAGACCAATCTGAAACGAGAAATTAAGAGGGCTAAAAGGGGTCATGAGTAAACAGGGTTAAGGAAAATCCCAAAGGTTTTTATTCATATATAAGGAACAAGTGGGTAACTAGAGAAAGAGTTGGCCACTCAAGGACAAAGGAGGGAAGTTATGCGTGGAGTCAGAGAAAATGGTTGAGATTCTTAATGAGTGCTTTGCAACGGTATTCACTGAGGAGAGGGACATGATGGATGTTGAGGTTAGAGATAGATGTTTGATTACTCTAGGTCAAGTCAGCATAAGGAGGGAGGATGTGTTGGGTATTCTAAAAGGCATTAAGATGGACAAGTTGTCAGGTTCAGATGGATCTATCCCAGGTTACTGAGGGAAGGGAGAGAGGGAATAGCTGGGGACTCAACAGATATCTTTGCAGCATCCTTGAACACGGGTGAGGTCCTGGAGGATTGGAGAATTGCAAATGTTGTCCTTTTGTTTAAGAAGGGCAGTAAGGATAATCCAGGTAATTATAACCCGGTGAGCCTGACATCAGTAGTAGGGAAGTTGCTGCAGAAGATATAGAGTGATAGGATCTATTCCCATTTGGAAGAAAGTGGGCTTATCAGTGATAAGCAACATGGTTTTGTGCAGGGAAGGTCATGTCTTGCCAACTTAGTAGAATTCTTTGAGGAAGTGACAAAGTTGATTGATTAGGGAAAGGCTGTCATATACATGGACATCAATAAGGTGTTTGATAAGGTTCCACATGGTAGGCTGATGGAGAAAGTGAAGTCGCATGGGATCCAGGGTGTACTAGCCAGACGGATAGAGAACTAGCTGAGCAACAGGAGACAGAGACTAGTAGTGGAAGGGAGTTTCTCAAAATGGAGACATGAGACCAGTGATGTTCCATAGGGATCTGTGTTGGGACCACTGTTGTCTGTGATATACATAAATGATTTGGAGGAAGGTATAGGTGATCTGATTAGTAAGTTTGTAGATGACACTAAGATTGGTGGAGAAGCAGATAGTGAAGAGAACTGCCAGAGAATACAATAGAATATAGCTGGATTGGAGAGTTGGGCAGAGAAATGGCAGATGGAGTTCAATCTGGGGAAATGTGAGGTGTTGCATTTTGGAAATTCAGTTCAAGAGAACATGATACAGTAAATGGTAAAGTCCTGGGAAAAACTGATGTACAGAGAGATCTGGGTGTTCAGTTCCATTGTTCCCAGAAAGTAGCAACGCAGGTCAATGGAGTGGTCAAGAAGGCATACGGCATGCTTTTTCTCATTGGAATGGATATTGAGTACAAACGTTGACAGGTCATATTACAGTTGTATTAGACTTTGCTTCTGCCACATTTGGAATACTGCGTACTGTTCTGGTTGCCACATTACCAGAAGGATGTGGATGTTTTGGAGAGGGTGCAGAGGTTCCCAAGAATGTTACCTGGTATGGTGGGTGCTAACTATGAAGTGAGGTTGAATAGATTAGAATTATTTTCATTCGAAAGACAGAGGTTGAGGGGGGAACCTGACTGAGTTCTACAAAATCATGAGAAGTATAAACATGGTGGATAGCAAGAAGCTTTTTCCCAGAGTAGGGGACTCAATTACTAGAGGTCACAAGTTCAAAGTGAGAGGGGAAAAGTTTAGGAGAGATATGTGGAAAGTTCTTTAGGTAGTGAGTGGGTGCCTGGAACACATTGCCAGCAGAGGTGGTAGAGGCGGGCATGATAGCATCATTTAAGATGTATCTAGACAGATGCAGGAATGGGCATGGAGTTGATGGATACAGTCCCTTAAAAATAGGTGACAGATTTAGATATAGGATCTGGATTGGCGCAGGCTTGGAGGGCTGAAGGACCTGTTCCTTTGCTATAATTTTATTTGTTCTTTGTTCTTTGGAGAGCACCCAGAGAACTAAGGAGCACCTAGAGGAAATGCATGCAGATACAGGGAGAATGTGCAAACTCCACACAGACAATCACCCAAGACTGAAATTGAACAATGTCCCTGCACTATGAGACATTAGTGTTAGTCACTGAGCCACCATGAAACCTGGATGGGATGAGATAATGCAAGTAAAGTGTTTGTTCACAGTCAGAAGCACCTTGGCTTCAAGAGTGGGTAGTGTATGAAACACACCTGGCATAGTCATCCCAAATGTCAGCAGTTAGTGGGAGAGGTAGGCAGGTGAAGGCCCATATAGGCAAGTCTAAATGTGGTGACCCTGGGGAGTGGTAAAGCCTATCGGCTGTTCAAGAAGGGGCTACCAAGAAAAAGATCTGGATGATCAGGACCTCAGCAACAAGCAGAGGCAGAGACTGGAAGCCACAGGCCAAACAGCACTCACTGTTGCCTTTCATTGTACTGAAAATTAAAAGTACACAATAAGCGAAGGAAATGGCTGTGACTACACCTGAAGTATTGGCTCAAGCTGTGAGTGAGGGGGCTACAGGAACCATTGATGTTAGTCTTTTTAGAGGAGTACATGTATCACTCATGAAGCAATGCAATGTACAGGTCACAGATCTACGGGGTCCCAAAACCCTGATAAGCCTAAAGTATTGGCTCCATGCATACTATATAACGCCCTGCTCTAGATTTTGGTGATCACCACACTAAAAAAAACACTTCTGGACATGGGCCAGGGAAAGAAGTGGGATGTTTTGGGATGAAAGGCAATGCTTTCAGCGGAACCCATAGCCTTATAAATGCCTTAATATAGAACAAATAACTGCAGATGCTGGAAATTAAAAACAAAAACAGAAATTGCTTGAGAAACTCAGAAAGTCTGGCAGTGTCTGTGGAGAGAAAGCAAAGCTAACATTTCGGGTCCAGTGTCTTTTTTAGAACTCTTCTTCCAATTTTATCAACTTATTTTCATCACCTGTGCAATACAAATGGGGCAAGCTGGGAAATCACTTGACAGAAGCCATAGATAGCTTTGTATATTTCCAAGCTTTCGTCCAGCTGGAGAGATTTCCTACATTCTACATAGGACATTGTCAGATTTACAAGAAAGAAACAGCATCTTTACTGCCAGCAGTGGATCATGTCGATGTGAAATAATGTGCTACCTTTTATAGCAGCTGTGTGCAGTACTTTATAGTTTAAATGTGAGCTACTGAGAGCAGGTAAATATGTAAGGTAAGAGTGGGTATCGGATTAGCATTTGGTGAGGGGGTAGGGAGTATAGTGGGTCAAGTGGGTTGAATAGTTGAGGTAGCAAATTGGTAAGGGGAGAAGACCTCAGGTAACTGGATGAGTGCTCAGAGTACATTGAGATGTAGGACGGCTAGGATTGTTGGGTCTGATGTCAATGTAGTTTTGGATCCAACGAGGTCTACAGGATGGACAGGTGGAGGGGTTGGTTGCGGTTGCTGACTCAGAGGGTGTGTTGGATTTCAATTTTCAATCTCAATTTTCCTGCCAATTCCCATACAGTTAGAAGAATCAGGATGTCTGCACAATTTGCATGTATAACTCCCATCTGTCCTTTCCAAACAAGGTGGTCATTGGAATTTCTGAGCCTATATTTCTGAGTATTAAGAGGTTATACAGTAGTCATTTACTAAGCAAATGAAAGAGAAAGAACTGGGATTTCAAAAATCAGTATAAGCAGCAGGGTTATGCGTGATTCTAAAGGCAAAGCTGATGCAATCGCTAATCAATTTTGCAATGTACTTACTGGAGAAGCTATAACCCTGTGATGTGACACAGTAAAACAGAAGCAGGAACTTAGGAACTTCCTCAACCTGAAGATTTAATGGTTTTAGGAGATAATTCTTCTGCACTGATACCTTAAACCCTGAAGAGGCCTTCATTTTTGGGACCGTCCCCCACAGCCAATCTTGCCTGATGGCCATGGATCTGAGGTCTTGATGCAACCCATGAAGTGGTGCTAATTTCAGTGTATCCTCCATGATGGCTGGTCCAGGTCTAGTGCAGCTCTAGCACTGGCTACCAGTCCTCTTGTTGCTGGCTGGGACTAAAGAGCTGTCAGCAATCCATTGGTCAATAGCCCTTGGAGCTGGGATCTTTGTACTTCAAGGCAGAAGCTCCAATGACAGGCATTTCATGCCTAAATGCCAATGAATACCAGTAGGGATTCTGAAATGCTTGTGATGGACTTTTCCTGCTGTCTTTCAGCTCCATAAAGAGAAATAGCTGACTGAAGGGGAAGTAATCCTCCCTTTAATCAATGTGGTGGTGGGTGCATCATTTCCAGCAATTAAAGTTGACTTACTAGACAATTTGCATCAGAGGCTAGTTTACCGAATAGGATTATTTGTAGAAAGTATGAGTACAGGAGATAAACAATACATTGGAATAACCACAATTAAACATTGCAGCCCTCCTTTTTTGTACACATGTAGTATAATGAATGACTGATAATGTGAGTTTGCCAAATAACTTATAAGTGATCAATAACCTTCATACAAATAAAGTCATCATCATGTAGTCGGTTACACAATTTCTTGGTCATACCAGACTTTAAAACAATTTCATAAAAATGTAAAAATAAATACATCTTTCCTATTTTCATTTTTTTCCATTCTATCTAGCTCTCCAAAGTTTGCTGAGTGATAAATCAGATGGAGAGCATGTTTCTCCATCTCTGTTCCTAGTCCTTAGAGTGGGCTCATTAGATCAGTACAGGGTGATTTTATTTCCTATTTACCTTCTCTTCTGTGAGGAGGCACCTCCCACAAGCCTGCTAAGGAGTTCATCTCGTGGAAAATTGCAGAAGTCACACAGTGACGCAATGGCTGCAATGAGTCACTGTATCCGCACACATCAAGTTGCACTATTTCACCAATTTAGAGACACATACACACACACTCCTACAGACACACACACTCCCACACTCACACATGCATCCTCACACAGACTTTCACCCCTTTACATTCACACACGCATATATACACTTTCTTTCACAGACACTCACAAACCCCCACCCCAGACACAAATCCACATACAAACAGACACATATATGTTTGTGAGGTGAATTTGTACTTGCAGAGTTACATTGTACTTTGCTCAAAAACTGCATGACTCTGTAAGACTCTGTTAACTCATTGTTTTAGATTAGAATCAGTCTAAACATTATGGCACAGACAACAGAACACAGGGGACTAACACCTTCAAACATCTTATCTGGCCGACACCAATTATTACAGTTAACCTGAGAATGTAACTTTTAAAAAAAGATTTTGTGATTTACATATAAAAGAAGTGAAACTATCATGGTATTTGAACAGATGAAAGACTCAACAAGCAATCAAGGTATTTTTCAATGTATAATTTCAGTTACATCACACCGTAAACTTTTGCTATAAATTCTGTGTCTTACAATTATGTACCCCATAACCACCTGATGAAGGAGCAGTGCTCCAAAAGCTAGTGCTTTCAATTAAACCTGTTGGGCTATAACCTGGTGTTGTATGATTTTTAAATTTAGAGACAGGAGGCTTTGACTACACGTGAGGCAGGTAGACGGATGCAAGAGGTAGGGCTGCAGGAACCTCAACCCTTGTGCTTGTGTATCACATTTGAGATTTTTGTTCCCTGTGTGGCTGACAGTAGGGTTTGAAGGGAAGACGAGCAAGCTAACCATAACACAATGGTACAGAGAGCCATTCAAGAGGGGGTAAGAAAAGAGAAATATAGTTGTAATTAGTGATAGCACTGTTCAAGGAATAGACACTGATCTCTGTGGCCAGAATAAAGAGCCCTGAATGCTGTGTTGTCTGCCTGGTGCCCAGGTTCAAGATAACTCATTTGGGCTTCAGAGGAATTTGGAGCAGGAGGGAAAAGACCCAATTGTTGTGCACCACACAGGTACCAATGATATAGGTAGAAAGAGGAAAGAGGTTTTACTGAGAAAATATGAGCAGCTAGGGGCTAAATTAAAAAGCAGACCTACAGAGGGAATAATTTCTGGATTACTATCTGAGCCATAAGCTAATTGGCACAGGATCAACAAAATTTACAAGGTATAAGCATGGTGCAAATATTGGTGTGGGAGAAGTGGGTTTGAATTCAGGAGACATTGACACCAGTACTGGGGTAGGAGGGAACTGTTCCCATGGGATGGGCTCCACCTGAATCATGCTGAGACCAGAGTCCTGGCGAATTTCATAACTAGGACTGTAGATAGGACTTTAAATTAAATAGTGCACTGGGGAGGGGGTGGTGTGGTGTTCAGTTGCATGGAAAATCAGTAAATCAAAGGTGCAAGGAGAAAATAGGATTGCAGGTTCATAATTGGGCTGATTGTTACCAGAAAATAAAAGGAGGGGACAGAATGGTCAAATGACATGTGCAGCAAGGAAACAAAGATGTATGGAAGTTTGATAATGGAACAAATCTAAAGGCTTTGCATCTTAATGTAAAAAGCATTCAGAATTTGACAGATGAATTGATGTTGCAAATCAATATCAAATGAATATGGCCTCATAGCCATTATGGAAATATGGTTACAAAATCAAAACTGGGAACTTAACATTCAGGGATACTTAGCATTTGGACTGGCAGCAGAGATGGAAATGGTGGTAGAGTAGTACTGTTAAGAAGAGATGAAATGTGGACAATTGTGAGAGATAATCTAGTCTCAGAGGATGTATAGTCTACTTGAGCAACGGTAAAAATAAGCAGCAAGGGATGGAAGAAATTTGGAGGAGTAGCGTACAGACTCCCAAACAGTAGCCACTCAGTAGAAAAGGCTATAAATCAACAAATCACAGGAACATGTAAAAAGAATAGAATAATATTTCTGGGTGGCTTTAATCTTCTTGTTGATTGGGTTAATTAAATTGGAAAAGGTAGGTACGACAATGAATTCAAAGGGTGCATTTGAAATAGCTTCCTGGAACAACATGGAGCCAATGGGGAGCAGGCTATCTTGGATCTGGTAGTTGATAATGGGGCAGGCTTAAATAGTGACCTGACAGGAAAAGATTCCTGAGGAAGTAGTGATCCTAGGATGCAATAGCTATAGAGATAGTGAATACATTGGTTGTAATGTTCTGAAAAATCCTTGGATTCTGGAGAAGTACCAGAGGATTGGAAAGCTGTTAATGTGGCACCACTATTCAAAAAAGGAGGGAGGCAAAAAGCAAATCAAGCTGATCAGCATGACTTTATGAAAGGGGTATGATGTCTGACTAATTAATTAGAGTTTTTTGAAGTAGTCTCAACCAGAGAAGGATAGAAGAGAATCAGTAGATATGTTATATTTAGAACTCCAGAATGTGCTTGACAGGGTACCTCACAAAAGGTTAATTGATTCTGGATGTAAATTTGCTCACTAAGATGGAAGGTTCATTTTCAGACATTTTGTCACCAATGTCATTTGCAAAATACCTTGTAAGAAACATTATATTGGACAAGCAGGCAGAAAACTAGGCACCAGGATACATGAACATCAACTTTCTACAAAAAGACATGACCCACTATCACTAGTATCCTTGCATCCAGATGAGGAAGGACACTACTTTTTACTGGGAACAATACATCCATCTTAGGGCAAACCAAACAGCGCCACACATGGGAATTCCTAGAAGCATGGCATTTCAACCGGAACTCTATCAACAAACACATCGATTTGGACCCTATCTACCACTCTCTGAGAAAACGAACCAGAAATGACATCACCAACCCAAGAAACCTAAACACATAAATAGAAAGCGGGACATAACAACAGTGCTTCATGATGACGTTACCTAATATGGTGATGAAGCGCCTGAAAATGAACCTTCCAGCTCAGCAAGCAAACTTACACCCATAACCTCAACCTGAGCTACAACCTTCTCAAAACCCACTAAGGTTAATTTATTGATGGGGATGGAGAATTCACTTATGGGTAGGAAACAATGAGTGGGAATAAAGTGTTATTTTTCAGCTTGGTGACTGATGACTAGTGGAGGTTGCACAGGGATCAGTGCTGTGACCTCAGCTGTTTACAATACATATTAATGACTTGGAAGAAGCAAGTGAATGTACTGTAGTCAAATTTGAAGCTACCAAAAATAGGTGGAAAAGTAGTTTGCAAGTGAGATACAAGCAGTTTGCAGAGAGATACTGATAGGTTACATAAGTGAGCAAAAAGTACTAAATGGAGTATAATGTGGGAAATGTGATTTGTTCAGCTTGGATGAGAGAACAAAAATGTATTATTTAAATGGAGAAACCCGCAAAAAAGCTGTAAGACAAAGGCACCTGGGTGTACATGTGCATGACAGACAGAAAGCTGGCATGCAGATGCAGCAGGTAGTCTGGAAAGCTTAATTAAGAAAACATTAGTTCATTGTAGGCAATTCAGAGAAGGTTCAATAGGATGATCCCCAGTATGGAAGGATTATCTTATAAGCAAAGATAAACAGGTTGAAATTTCAATTTACTCAGTTTTCTCATTGGAGTTTAGAAGAATGAGAGGTGATTTAATTGAAAAAAATAGGATTCTTAAGGGGCTTGATGAGGTAAAGACTACAATGATGTTTCCCCTTATTGGAGTCTAGGGCCATAGGGCATAATCTCAGAATACAGGGCTGCCAGTTTAAGACTGAGATGAGGAGGAACTTCTTCTCTGAGAGAGTTGTGAATCTTTCAAATGCTTGGTGCAGAGAGCTGTGGGATGAAGAATCTTTGTGTATATTTAAGGCTGAGATCGATAGATGCTTGATCAGTAAGGGAACCAAGGGTTATGGGGAATATGCAGATGAGAGGTGATTTAATTGAAAGAAATAGGATTCTTAAGGGGCTTGATGAGGTAAAGACTACAATGATGTTTCCCCTTATTGGAGTCTAGGGCCATAGGGCATAATCTCAGAATACAGGGCTGCCAGTTTAAGACTGAGATGAGGAGGAACTTCTTCTCTGAGAGAGTTGTGAATCTTTCAAATGCTTGGTTCAGAGAGCTGTGGGATGAAGAGTCTTTGTGTATATTTAAGGCTGAGATCGATAGATGCTTGATCAGTAAGGGAACCAAGGGTTAGATTACATTACAGCATGGAAACAGGCCCTTCGGCCCAACAAGTCCACACCGACCCGCCGAAGCGCAACCCCCCATACCCCTACATTTACCCCTTACCTAACACTACGGGCAATTTAGCATGGCCAATTCACCTGACCTGCACATCTTTGGACTGTGGGAGGAAACCGGAGCACCCGGAGGAAACCCACGCAGACACAGGGAGAACGTGCAAACTCCACACAGTCAGTCGCCTAAGACGGGAATTGAACCCGGGTCTCAGGCGCTGTGAGGCAGCAGTGCTAACCACTGTGCCACCGTGTCGCCCACGGGGAATATGCAGAAAAGTGGATGTGAGGAGCATCCGATCAACCATGAGCTTATTGAATGATGGAGGTGGCCAAAGGAAGGGTACTGAGGAAAGGTCACCAGACCTGAAATGTTAACTCTGATTTCTCTTCACAAATGCTGCCGGACCTGCTGAACTTTTCCAACAACTTTTGTTTTTGTTTCTGATTTACAGCATCCACAGTTCTTATAGGTTTTTTAAAGCCTGTTTCTGTTCCTAATTCTAATAATCTTACAGTTTAATTCCACAAACTTTTGATGAATCCTCGTGTAATAACATTGGATCAGCGAAGGGGCACTTTTAGATTTTCTCTTACATTTATAGTGCTTGGTGTATTGTCATAAAAATTCCTTGATTAAGGGATCAACTTTCATTTGAATGATTGTCTATAAACTCAAATATAACAAGGTAGTACTACGCATGTTTATTTTAATGATTCACTAAAACCACAGAAACAAATAATCATAAATTTGGCTAATTGCTTCCAATTGAAAATATTTTGGAAAGTTAGGATTTCTCCCCATCGTGGACTTGGTTCTTCACTCTAACTGGGTTTCCATTTCTAGAATCATTCTGCATGTCAGAATGGGACATTGTGGCAGACTGGCTGTGTCAGAGTTTTAGTGGGACTATTGTAGTGGGAAGAAGAAAGCAGTTGTAAACTTGATAATCAAAATTATCTGCCTACGCATATTTGCCTGCTGCTTCTGGGACTTTTAATGACATTCTAAGGATGATTGCACAATACTTTTGCATATGAAACCTATAAGACTATGCCTGCATTTGAACTGACATAATTTACATTGATAGGCCTATCCTTTGGAAAAGGATTCTAGATACACAGTGAAACATTTTCCCAATGTCATCTGCCCATGAATGGTAGATCATTGACCTTACTGTCAGTCATATGAGATATAATTCATGCTTATTACTTCATTACCATCAGAACAATAGAATTGAGCAGTCCATAATTGTAAAATAATTCTATAATGGGCTGTCTGCACTGTAATGCTTGTATTTAGACTACTGTCTGGGTTGTAATATTATTTTGACTAAATCTGGTTGGTTATTTAATTTTGTGCATGTTGCATCTTTTGAAGTAACAGTATGATGAAAATGTCAGCATGTCTGCTTTTAAGAACTACAAGTTATTATGTCTCTATCCATTTCTACAGGAAGATTCAGATGTAAAACAGTTGTAACAGGATTCTGGCACTAGCCCTGACAGAGGATGAGACTGTTGTTTCCTGCAGCCTTAAGTTTTAGATGAACTTCCTACAAAGTACTTTGTGCAGTGAAATAAATAACTTTCTATGTCCCTACCAACCAAACTTGGAAAAACAATTACATTGAAAATGAAGATGAATATTACTTAACTGACAAAAAGTATGAGCAACTAGTTTACCTTTGGTGTTCTGTTGTTCTTTTTTGCTGACCTATCTAATTGTTTTTGGAAACTAAAGTTATAATCCTGAGATTCACAAAGAAAATGTTAAGTAATGAAACCTAAACAACGGCTTTGGACGGTTTTATGGACAATCCGGAATAACCTTTGCATTCTATACTTCTCAGTTTGTTGAATAACTGGTCAAGTGTAAGCTTGCTTGACACTGCTTCAGAAATGGAAATCAAACAGATTTAAACAGAGTTGAAATCGTGTTTCTTAATTGATTTTTTCTTTCTTTCAGGAGTTCCTATATTGTGGTACAATCGACCTCTTAGGTTTGAAAATATGAAATGACAATACAAGCTGTAACAATTGTTTTTATAGGTTACATCAGTTTGTATGATTTTATTCTTTGCGTTTGTAACACTATGTCAAAGCAATCAAGGGTAAATTATACAACCAAGTCTACGTAGGTGATCTTTCTAATGGTTCACAGCACAGTCTTTGAAGAGAACTTGGATAGAATTTAGTTCTTTGTAGTAAATTAGTATAATTCAGGGAATGGTTTGGTAACTCCTAAGATAATTTGTTCAAAACAGCTGATCTCCAGTGATGAATTAAGGTTGACTGTCCTTGACATCAAGGCAGAGTTTGACTGAGTGTGGCGTTGATGAATTCTGGAAAAAATGGAGACAGAGGGAGTTGGGGGGAATTCTCTCAATTAGTCGTCATCATAACAAGCAGAAAGGAAGATGGCTGTGGTTATTAGAAGTCAATCATCTTAGTCTAAGAGGTTGCCAATTTAATATCCCAAGCTCAGTTATCTTCAGCTGCTTCATGAATGGCATTCCTTCTGCCACAGATCAACAGTAAGGATGCTCACTAATTGTACAATGTTCAGCATTATTTTTTACTTCTCAGACACTTAAGTACTCTGACAATCTCCAGGCTTGGATTGATAAGTGGCAAGTAATATTGTTGCCATACAAGTGTCTGGCAAATGACTATCTCTAACAAGAGGTAAAAACAATGACTGCAGATGCTGGAAACCAGATTCTGGATTAGTGGTGCTGGAAGAGCACAGCAGTTCAGGAAGCATCCGAGGAGCTGCTCCGTGGATGCTGTCTGAACTGCTGTGCTCTTCCAGCACCACTAATCCAGTATCTCTAACAAGAATCTAACCATCTTCCCTTGGTGTTCAAACAGCTTTAGCATTGTTGAATCCCTTACTATTAACATCCTGGTGGTTGCCATTAACTAGAAATTGAACTGGACCAGCTATATAACCATTGTGGCTACAAGAACAGATTAGATAACAAAATTTTGCAGTGGATAACGGATCTCCTGACTCTCTAAAATCTGTGCACTACCTACGAGGCACAAAGCAGAAGTGTGATGGAATCCCATTCTCTCAAGTGGCTTGTATTGGTACAACTCCAAAAACACTCAAGAAAGTCAACAACATCCAGGAAAAAGCCATCCTTTTGATTGACATTCCTTTTATTAATATATAGTGGTTTGAGAGTTGCGAGAATATGTGTAGCTCAGGTTGAGGTTCGGGTTGTAAGTTTGCTTGCTGAGCTGGTACATCTGTTCTCAAACGTTTCATCACAATGCTAGGTAACATCATCAGTGAGCCTCTGATGAAGGGCTGGTGTTCGGTCCCACTTTCTTTTTATGTGTTTTGGAGTGTTGTGGTTAATAATATCATTTCCGTTTATTTTTCTCTGAGGTTGGTAAATGGGGTCCAAATCAATATGTTTATTAATGGAGTTCTGGTTTGAAGTCCAGGCCTCTAGGAAATTCTGTGCATGTCTCTGTTTAGCCTGTAAAAGATGGATGTGTTGTCCCAGTCGAAGTGGTGCCTTTGTCGTCTGTGTGTAAGGATACTAGTGAGTTGGTCATGTTTTTGGTGGCTAGTTGGTGCTTGTGTATCCTGGTGGCTACTTTCCTGCCTGTCTGTCTGATGTAGTGTTTGATGCAGTTCTTGCAGGGTATTTTATATATGACATTTGTTTTGCTGGCTGTTGGGTCAGGATCATTTAGGTTCATCTGTAGCTGTTTCAGTGTGTTGATAGGTTTCTGAGCTACTATGATGCCAAAGGGTGGGAGTAATCTGGTTGTCATCTTTGAGATGTCTTTCATGTATGAAGGTGTGGCTAGAGTCTCTGGGCATGTCGTGTCTTCGCGTCCTGGAACGAGCAGTCAATGGAGAACTGCAGACCAGCGACTACAGGGAAGCAATACACACAGACCAGATACTCAACGACAGGAGCAATCATCCCAACACCCACAAACACAGCTGCATCAACACACTGCAGCACCCAGGAAGAAAAATGCCTATACAAGAACAACAGATACCCAATTAGCACTGTTCGCTGTTTCTTAAACAACAAACCCAAACAAGAAGACACAACACACCAGAGTCTCTAGCCACAATAGCCTACATCAAAGACATCTCAGAGATGACAACCAGACCACACCAACCCTGCCAGAAGGCAGATAATTGAGTGGGTGTCAGGTTGCGGCTCCTAAGTAGCCATTAATTGATCATTTAAAGGTTTCATTTGGTAGGTTTGTAAGGCCACCCATGGACCTTCCCGCCAGAAACTAATTACTGAAGTGGCATGAAAGGATGGGTATCTTGCTTGGATTGATAAGTGGCAAGTAATGTTGTTGCCACACAAGCGTCTGGCAAATGACTATCTCTAACAAGAATCTAACCATCTTCACTTGGTATTCAACAGCTTTAGCATTGTTGAATCCCTTACTATTAACATCCTGGTAGTTGCCATTAACTAGAAATTGAACTGGACCAGCTATATAACTACTGTGGTTACAAGAGCAGATCAGACAACAAAATTTTGCAGTGGATAACGTATCTCCTGACTCTCTAAAATCTGTGCACTACCTACGAGGCACAAAGCAGAAGTGTGATGGAATCCCGTTCCCTCAAGTGACTTGGATTGGTACAACTCCGAAAACACTCAAGTAGGTCAACAACATCCAGGAAAAAACAACCCTTTTGATTGACATCCCTTTTATCATTAATATATAGTGCTTGCGATTTGTGAAAAGATGTGAAAAGGTTGAGATTCAAGTTGTGAGTTTGCTAGCTGAGCTGGTAGATTTGTTCTCGGATGTTTCATCACCATGCTAGATAACATCATCAGTGAGCCTCTGGTGAAGGGCTGGTGTTCTGTCCCACTTTTTATTTACGTGTTTTCGTCTGTTGTGGTGGATGATATCATTTCCGGTTCTTTTTCTCCGCGATTGGTAAATGGGGTCCAAATCAATATGTTTATTAATGGAGTTCTGGTCTGAATGCCAGCACTCTAGGAATTCCCGTGTGTACCTCTGTTTAGCCTGTATTAGGATGGATATGTTGCCCCAGTCGAAATGGTGCCTTCTTCGTCTGTGTGTAAGGATATTAGTGATAGTTGGTCATGTCTTTTGGTGGCTAATTGGTGCTTGTGTATCCTGGTGGCTAGTTTCCTGCCTGACTGTCTGATATAGTGAAAGGATCGGCATCTCGCTTTTCCAAATGTTTGCCCTTTTTGCTACCTCTAAGGAGGGAAGAACAAAACCTTTTTTAAAATTCTTTTATGGAATGCAGATGTTACTAGTTAAGCCAACATTTATGACCTATCACTAATAGCTCTGGAGAAGGTTTCAGTGACCTGCCTTCTTGAATCAATGCAAACTTTGGGGTTTAAGGTACCTACAAGGCTGTTCAGAAGGAAGTTGCAGGATTTTGAATGAGCAGTAGTGAATGAGCAGTGATATTATTCCAGGTCAAAGTTGTGTATGCCTTGGAGGGGAGCTTCAGGTAGTATCCTTCTCAGTTGTAATGGTCATTCATTTGGAAGTTGCTGCTAAAGGAGCCTTGTTGAATTGCTGCAGTGCATCTCACAGATGGTAAATACTGCTGCCAATGTGTGATGGTGGTGAAAGCAATGAATGTTGAAAGTTGCAGTTGGGGTGCAAATCAAATGGGATCATTTTCACTGGATGTGTTAAGCTTCATGAGTGCTACTGATGCTGCATCCACGTTGGCAAGTGGAGAGTATTCCATCGCATTCTTGACTTGCCCTTTAGGGAAGAAGATCTGCCATGCTTATCTTGTTTGATATACGTGTGAAACCAATGCCACAGCAATGTGGTTGATAGTTAACTGATCTTTGGGCAAATAGAGGTGGACAATAAATCATGACCTAGATAGCAATAGCAATCCCATTAAAATTATTAAAGAACTATTTTCTTCCTGAAAGGATGTTCATGAAGTAGATTGACCTATACTGTGTGTTGTCAATAATTTCATGGTCACTATTACTGAGACAAGCTTTTAATTCTAGCTTTATTAATTGAAGTTAAATTCTAGCAGCTACCTAGCAAGATTTGAACTCATGTCTTTGGAGCACTAGCTCAGACTTCGAGAATAATAGTCCAGTGATATTACCAGTACACTACCATCTCCCCCACACATCATATTACATACATGCTTCATGTAACAATAATATTGTTTTTTTTAAACTTTGTGCTGAATATATCTTTCGTAATATTCAATATGTGGGAAAAACCAACATGCTGAATATAATTGTACATTTGGGCATATGTTATTAGGATGAAATCTCACAGTCCAATGTGAAATCCTAAATCATTTCTCCGTAAGTATTTTTAGATTCGCTGATGATACAGGAAGTTCCTACATGTTCTATAATTATCTCTCATTTTCATCCGTTTAATAATCTGAACTAACACTGTTTGATCTCATGCATTCACAAAACGTGTCACAAAATGTATTTCTCAGAGAGTTAACATCTTAGTTCCTTTGCATTTTAATCTGTCTAAAATTTAGAATATATTTTTAAGTTGACACAATGCTCTATTAACTAGGAAAATATTTCAGATTACCCAGTTGGCATAAAATCAATCTGGCAATGGAAATATTAGAGACTATTTTGACTAAGTTTATATTCAGTATTGACTTATTATTTAATAGAACTACTAAAATGGAACAAATCAAGACTATACAATATTACTATAAAAGGAGCAGGAACACATGCAAATTATTAAACAATAGCAAAGATGCTTATTTTAAAAAAACATTTTTGAATATGTCAATATTATCATATATTGGCCATTCGTAGTTGCTCTTGAGCAGATTCCTGGATAGAACCGATTGAGTTTCATTATAATTTTTGTGATGTCCTCAAGGAGAAGTGCTGGCCGTTTGAATTCCTTCAGGAGCTCTATACAATATTATTTATAATTCATTCAGGATCTCTATGTAGCAGACTCCATGGATTTGCCTAGAAGGTTGAAAATTCTGATGGGCAATTGACCTGCATCTGAAACCAACCAAAACAAAACCCTCAAAGATGGAAATTTAGAGGATTCTAATAGTTACCCAGAAAAAGTTACACAATTGAAAATCTAGTCTCACTCCTAGATATCTAGCAAGTTGATGCTTCAAAATTAGTATACACTTTTCCAACAGCTTAACTACTGGGACCACTGACAATCACAAATCTCCCTCTCCCCGACCAGACTATTCCCCCACAAGCCAACACGATTTTAATATCCCTCCCAGGGACCTGACACACTACTCAAACTGAATCCCCGGGACCCAACATCCTCACCTACTCCCCTTCCCTATTGGTGCTGACATCACCAACCCCATTGCCAGTCCTGACACACTCACCCTCACCATTGGTCCCAACATCCCCTCCCATTCAGCACTGCCAGCCCAGACACACTCACCCACCAGCCCTCAGTATCATTGCCTGCCAATGCCAACATTACCTCTCATCCCACCATTGCCTGTCCCCATACACTCATCCCCTTGCCTGACCTAGACTGAGTACTCCATACCTTACCTGCCACCTACTCACCTGGCACCCTACCCAACTGGCACAAGTAACCCCTTAACCAACTGCCACACTAATCTCAACTTACCTTTCCACAGCAGCTATTAACGTTATGCTACACGACATTAAAATCACAGAACATAGCACACTGCTGTAAAAAGGGGCAGAGTCTGACCATCCTTGACTATGCTGCAGCTACATGTCACATTTCTGAAGCAGTGTGGACTGCAGCTACATGTCACATTTCTGAAGGAGCTGGGATCAGAAATCCGAGCACGAAATGCAGATTTCAGTACTAATGTAAACATAAATGAGCAACTCGTAAATCTGACTCCAGTTGCCACTCCTGGGATTATTTGGGTTTGTAAACCATGGAGAATGTTGCCTTCCCAAAAAGCATCTGATCTTTTCTAAACAGAAATTTATCAGTGTCATTTTGTTCCTCTTACAATGAAAAAGATAAGTGACTTTTACACTTTTGAGTAGTAATGATTAGTAGTTAATGATCTTTATCAGAATATGTCAACACAGGTGAATCAATCCAAAAACTGATCTTTCTTACATTCGGGTTATAAATCTTACTCCAAATTTAGATGCATTTAGCATTAAGTTTGAGTAATATTAGCATCTGAATGATACTCCAGAACCTTGATGATGGGATACAAGTGTGTTCAATGTAGGCAAGCTGAGTCATTCACTGTTGAAGGGGCTCTTGTGATGCAGTAGTCAGGAGCCAGAAGGCTCAAGTCCTGCATGCTCTGGAGATAGTAAAAGCATCACTGAACATTTGGACTAGAAGATATCTAACTCACTATTGATATCTTCACCAATTCCATGACCTTTACTTATCAGGTGCAGGGATTAAAGCTGTATGCGTTCAAATGCTCAACTTTTATTTTCACCTCAGTCTGGCGTTTCTGACCTTCATTCATTCATATCCCACAGGCACATATGATGAGAGCCCATTGTACTTTGTACTAGACACCTTTATTTGGATAAGTAGTGATGCTTATTATTCTGTTGCTGCTTTAGCTGGAAAGGATTAGAAGGCTCTTAACATTTCTTGGCATTTCAAGTTTCAGGCATTGAAGAAGACTAGGAAAGCAATGTCAATATCATAACAAGTGGTGGAATTAAGGGACAATCTATGCTCCATTTTTACATTCATATTACCATTCACAAAACTGATCTATGTTGTCAGTAATCAGTCATTCAATATGGATAACTGGTAAGTGATGGCCTTCAACAACTTTGAGTTTTAAATACCAATGAATTCAGAGCATTTATGCCTTTTCATGACGCTGTATTTTAATTCTGCTTTAGCAGGTCAACTTTTCTCTTTCAATGTTTAATCTCTGATTAAGCCCCCCCAGGATATTTAGTATTAAAGTTAATTTTCAGTTTGGAGAAGTCTAGGAACTTGCATTAACTGTGCACCTCTCCCATGTCTCTATTTCATTTATCATGACCCATAAAATTAGCAATAAAAAGCATTGTTACCAAACCTGGTGACATTGCTTTAATTCTGTTAAAGGTTACTTCTTTACACCCTCCAGGAGTCTGTCTCTTGCTCTGAGGTATTACGTGACTAATCTGGAGGTTGATTCATAATGTTGTTGTTCATATTTTGTATTGAAAAACAGTCTACATATCTGATTATGTTTAATTTAAATTGTTTGCATAGAACAGCATAGTTTTGAACAAAAGCTCCAGGGGAATTTTCACATATAATGGATATTGGGCCGCTGGTGAGCATGCCTTCTCCAATCTTGGACTTCCAAAAATCATTCCTTAAAGTCCTACATGGAAGAATGTTAGTTAACCTCAAAACTATCTACAGTAATGGCAAAACTTGCAACAGGCTAAATGATAGAAAACGAGCATTGAAACATCTAAGGATGGCATTGAAAAAGACTGAACAATCTTACTTCCTCAATGCTCTTCATGTCCAACCATTGCATAGCAACAACCAACAAAACTAGCCGAGTATTGAATTACACAACAAAAAGCATAGAATATAATTTTGATAATTCTACATATTAATTTAAACATAAATTCAAAGTCACCATACTCCCACTCTATCATTAGAGAGACAACTGTTAGTGAGTTTAACCTAATGGTCACGACATCTCAGACAAGCAGTAAGAGTGAGATAACATCAGCCAGTACAGCAATTGAACCTAAGCTGTTTGCATTACTCTACACTACAAACCTGCCATCCAGCCAACAGAGTTAGAGAGCTAAGCTCTGTTATGTAATACAGGATATTTTAAATAAGCAGTTGTTTGACTGCAAAATGCTTTAATTGTTCATGACAAAGGTCTTAAGAGGCCTTTAATAAGTACAAATTCACTTTTGCCTCAACTTTTCACCAATCTTCCCTGTTTATTAAAATATGGGAATATTTGGAGCACAAGGATCAGGTTTCCATGGTGAATTTCCAACTCTGCAGACTTTCAAACCAGAATCCTTATTGACACATAGGTAAATGTGGATATCTAGACCCTACTATCCAAGGTGGCCTGTCCTTCCAAAAGCTTTTTGAAAATCTCATGGTGTAATTTCAGATTTGAAATAACTCATAGATAAAAACTAAATTCATCAGAAAATGTAAAGGCTTTTCTATTCCAGAATCAGCATCCTTTGCTGAGTCTTAAATAATGCCAAATGACATTTCCGTTGAGAAAATTAACTTCTACGAAAGAGAAGTTTCACTTCTTAGTTTTTAATGATTGTTGTAGAATTCAATTCTTTTGTTTTACTTTCCTATTTGGCTTTCCAGAGTTGATATGACATTGTACCTATTATTCCTTTTGATATTTTCTGGATTAAATATTGGGTTATTCTCCACTCTGATTGGTGAAGAAGATGGAAAAATTATTTACTCTAGAAATATAGAAAATAGAAATAGGAGTAGTCTTTCAGACCTTTGACTCTGCCCCATTATTCAATATGATTATGCTGACCAACCCACTTAGCACTCTATTCCTGCTTTTGTCCCATACCTATTGAGCCATAACACTATTAAAAAAAGGAACAGGAGTAGACCATTCAGTCGCTCAAGCCTGGTCCCCCATTTAGTAGGATGATGGATTGTCCAACACTTCTCACATCCACTTTCTTGGCCTTTCCCGTAACCCTTGATTCCTTTTCTGATCAAGAATCTATCCATCTCAGCCTTAAATGTGCACCAGAACTATGCTTGCACAATTGTCAGTGGCAGTGAGGTCCAACAACTCACAACCCTCTTAAACAAGAAATTCCTTCTCATTTCAGTCTTAAATTGGTGCTCCTTAATTCTGAGGTTATGCCCTTTGGTCTTAGACTCTCCCATGAGGGAAAAAATCCTCTCAGCATTTACCTGAGAGGCCCTGTATGTTTCAATGAGATCACCTCTCTCATTCTTCTAAATTCCAGTGAATCTCAACCTGTTAAGCCTTTGCTCATAAGACAATCCCTTTGTACCAGTGATCATTCTAGTGAATGGCTTTGAACTGGCTTCATTCAAATGATATCTTTCTGTAAATAATGGGATCAAAACTGTTCACAGTACTTCAGAAGTGGTCTCACTAGCACCTTGTACATTTGCAGTAAGACTTCCCTATTTCTTATAATCCAACCCCCTTGAAACAAGAGTCAACATTCCATTAGCCTTCCTGGTTAACAGCTGCACCTGTGTGCTAGCTTTCTGTGGTTCAGGCACAAGTACATGCAAGTACTGTTGTGTTGCAACTTTCTGTAGTCTTTCTCCATTTAAATAATATTCTGTTTTCTTGCTCTCTCTTCCAAAATGAGCAATGTTACACTTTCCCACATTATACTCCATTTGCCAACTTTTTACTCACTCGCCAATATCTCTCTGCAAACTGTTTGTATCCCTTTCACAACCTACCTTTCCACCTATTTTTGTTTTGTCTCCAAATTTAGCTACCGTGCATTCACTTTCTTCCTCCAAGTCATCAATGCATATTGTAAACAGTTGTGGTCCTAGCACTGATCCCTGTGGAACCCCACTGGTCGCAGGCTATCAACGTGAAAAGAGCCCCTTATTCCCACCTGCTGTTTGCCATATCAAAATACTACCTTATGGCATAATCTTTTATGAGGTACTTTGTCGAACACCTTATGGAAGGCTAAACACAAGATATCTATGGGCTTTCATTTATCCACCTTGGTTCAGACTTCCTTGAAAAACTCTAATAAATTAGTCTGATTCAATTTCCCTTTCATGAAGCCGTGCTGACTCCGCTTGATTAGATTGTGACTTTCCAAATGTTCTGCTATTACATCCTTAATAAGGAAGTAATAAGGCCCTTGGGGTGGCCCGGTGGCTCAGTGGTTAGCACTGCTGTCTCACAGCACCAGGGACCTAGGTTCAATTTTCACCTTGGGTGACTATCTGTTTGGAGTTTAAGCATTCTCTCTGTGCCTGCACTGGTTTTCTCCCACAATCCAAAGATGTGCAGTTTAGGTGAATTAGTCATGCTAAATTGCCCATAATGCTAGTTGCATTAGTCAGAGGGAAATGCGTCTGGGTGGGTTACTCTTCGGACGATTGGTGTGGACTTGTTGGGTCAAATGGCCTGTTTCCACACTGTAGATAATCTAATCTAATAAGTGATTTCAATACTTTTCCAACAATAGGTGATAAGCTAATTGACCTATAGTCACCTGCTTTTTGCCTCCCTTCCTTTCTGAATAGGGGTGCCACATTAGCAGTTTTATAAATCTCTGCTGGTTCTTCAGAACTGAATGATTTTTGGAAAATTACAACCAATGCATTCATTATCTCCATAGCTGCCTCTTTCAGGATCCTAGAATATAAGCCATCAGGGCCAAGAGGCTTATCTGCCTTTAGTCCCATTCCTGATGACGAGTTTATGCCCGAAACATTGATTCTCCTGCTCCTTGGATTCTGCCTGACTGGCTGTGCTTTTCCAGCGCCACGCTTTTCAACTCTGATCTCCAGCATCTGCAGTCGTCACTTTGTCCTTTGGTGCTGTTGGTTTTCCAATACTACCTTTGTGATGATGATGGTACTTAATGCCTCTCCAGTATTCTTTAGTATTAATGGAATATTCAAAGTATTTTCTACCATAAAGACTGATTCAAAATATCTGAGCAACCGCTTTGCCATTTCTTGTTCCCCAAAACCATTTCCCAGATTCATTTTCTAATGGGCCTATGTACATTTTGGCCTCTCTCTTCCTTTTTATCTAATTAAAGAAGCTTTTATTGTCAGGTTTTAAATTCCTTGCTAGTTTGCCTTCATAGTTTGTCTCAGTCTTTATTACCTTTTTTATCCTCTTTTGCTGGATTCTGAATTTATCTCAGTCTTTGGAGCTATTGCTGACTTTGGTCTCCTTAGATGTGTTTTCTTTCCCTTTGGTCACAGAATTAAGATCTAACTTCTTCCTGAAAATATTTGGCCTGTTGTTTTCTGTGCCAGCGAATTTTACAGGCTCACCATTCTCTGGGTGAAGGAATTTCTTCTCACCTCAGTCTAAGTGGCTTATCCTGTATCATTAGACTGTGACCCTGGTTCTGGACTCAGTCATTGGGAATATCCTTTCTGCATTTACCCTGTCTCAATCTGTTAGAATTTTATAGGCTCCTGTGAGATCACTTTTTCAAACTTTGAAACTTTAATGAACATAGTCCTAACTGATCCAATCTCCATACATCTGTTCTACCATCCCTGGAATCAGTCTGGTAAACCTATTTAAAATTAGATGGGAAAATGCTGTTCATTAACCAGTCAGGACAAAACCAAGCCAAACCCTAGTAGAAACACTGACTGATGTTGAACTTTCAAAAGGTGAAATCAAGGGCTTAAGTTGAAAAAAAAGTCAACTACTTCTATCAGACATTCAAAGTTATTTGATAAAGACTTATTTACTCTTTTGTGCTAACATTACTTTAAACAGCTGTAAATGTGTTTTCCTTTTAATCATTTCAGACACAAAGAGCATTTTAATCAGATTACTGCACTAAAGTTATTTGAAGGTAGGTTAATCATGAAAATTTATGCTTTCAGTACCACTATAGTAACAGGTATGTTTATTTATTTTAAATAAACATTGTCTATTGACCCAGTGAAAAAGTTCAACAAATCCATCACTGCATTGTAAAATTAACAATGGAAATTTACCATTACTTCTTATTTTTAAATGGGTCATAATACAATCATCATTCTGATAATGTAAGATTGCACTTTGTTGCTGAAATAATTCACAGCTATGGCAAAACAACTGAATATAAGGTTTTGGGAAATAACACAGCCATTACCATGACTATTTCACTGACTGTAATCTAAAATTTGAGCTGATTCAATAGTACATAAATCTAAAGAAAGCCTTCTTTTGTTGCATGCTAATTGGAAAGCAAACCTTAAGGAGCAGTCTTGGGAATATAAATTTGCATGTTCACTCCAGAAATTAGTAGAAATTAAACTAAATTATTAAAGTAATGCAGACATTCAAGGCAAGCCCAGTCAGGGTTCTGGTGGGTGAGATTTTCCTTCACAAAATTGGACATAATATGTAAGAAACAAAGTAATATGTGAAAAGTAAAGTTCTACAGCCTCATTTATCTCCCGTCCCACCCGTATTACTGTTCACTGTTTATTTGTTGTAGACAAGCTCACAAAGGGCTGGACTGGGATTTTCTTTTATTCATTAATTTATGGGAGGTATAACTGTCAAAATTAGAATTTTTTTCCCCCATCTCTCATTGTGCTTCAAATAGTGGTGGAGAGTCTCCATTACAAACTAGGGCAGTCCATGTTGTGCAGGTAGACCCACACTCCTGTTAAGAGTACAGTCCAAGATTCTGACTCTGGACAATAAAGAAACAGTGATATAATTTCAAGTTAGGATGGAATGTGACTTGAAAGAGAATTTAAAGATGATGATATCCTTTGTGTCTGCTGTCCTTGTCTTTCTACATGATAGTGGTCACAAGCTTGGGGGTGTTTTCGGAGAACATCCAGTGGGTTGCTGCAAAACATCTCATAGATTTTGTAGATTATAGACATGCTGCATCTTTGATAGAGGAACCGAACAGGTAAAAATGAAAATAAGAGATTCAGTTTGAAAATAAAAACACATCCTGGCCGTGGTGGTTATTCTTAAAGGTAACAAAAAAATCAAGTCTAGAATATACTGAAGTTTGTTAATATGATATTTTGGCTTCTGTAGTCATGAAGTAACAATGGATAGATGTCTCTCGGGTCTTGGTAAACACAGTATACTCACGTAATACAATATTGAGAAGTACTTTCAGTCACTCTTCTAGAAGAACAATTAGGTTTCAGCTTGATCTCAAGGAGAAAGTTTTCAAAAACAGGAGACACAAATTGAACAGTTTGTTAAGTAGCAAGCTTTCCTCAATGGAAAATCAAAACATAAATTCCAAATCTATAAATATTATTCAAACAAAACAGCCATAAAACCCAGGTGTGAAATAGTTAGGTGCTTTCCCTGGAGTGATTTCAAGCAACCAAGATCAATTATCTTGAATCATGAGGTTCCATTGCTTGTAAAAATAGTTTCAGTATCTTTTCAGTGACAATTAGAAAAGAAATCCAGACATCACCGTATCCATCAAATTCAAGTCCAAAAATATTATTAAATATTAAATATTCTTCTTGCACAATACATATTTTAAATATGAAATCATGTCAGGTCATCCTTTCAGCTATTAACTTGACATTTTAATTTATTTTTAAAAATAATCGGTCTCTACAGCGATCACAACCAGCTGGAACAAAAAGCAGTCTTTGACATATTGGTAAATCTCCTTTACTTCTTTGGCACTAACATATTCTTACCCCAGTATTTCTTCGCTCAACTCAAAGTCAGTCATTAATATGACCTTTTTTAAATCTACCACTTCCTCGATTACCTTTGCTTTAGTTGGCAATCTATAATATATTCCAAAGGGAATAATATTTACTCTTTTGTTCTTGCATAGCAACACACATGGGATTTTTGATTTTCATTGATATTTTGACTCCCAATCTTTTTTTAACTGCATTCATCTGATGTTTCACAGGCAGAAATCCTATCAAAAGACAAAATCAAAGGGATAAAATAGATAATTCAAATTTAAATGCATTTAGTTAGGGTTAATCGAATTAAAGAATATGGGGCAAAAGTGAGTAAATGAAGTTGTGGTACAAATAAACCATGAACAAAATGAATTTCTGTCATATCATGCTCTCCATTCTGACATATGCCTTCAACTTACCAGTTTCACTTTGTGCAGTTACATAATAATAGCTCAAAGCACCCCCTGACAACATGACTCATCTTACTGTGTCTTCATTCTGAAATTTTTTTCTATTTTATATATTCAACACTCCCCTTCTTTGCTCTCCTTATTTGCCTTACCTCATAATTTCCCATTTTGCTGCAATTAGATCCCTTCTCATCCTTCTAAACTCCATTGAGTATAGACCCAGAGTCCTCAAATGTTCCTCATATGTTAAGCTTTTCATTCCTGGGACCATTTTTGTGAATCTACTCTGAAAATGCTCCAGGGCCAGTATATCCATATCAAGACATTTGGCCCAAAACTGTGCACAATATTCCAAATGTGGTCTGACCAGAGCCTTATAGAGTCTCAGAAGTACATCACTGCTTTTATATTCAGGTCCTCTCAAAATAAATGCCAACATTGCATTTGCCTTCTTAACTACTGATTCAACCCGCAAGTTTACTTTGAGAGAATCCCCGACTAGGACTCCCAAGACCTTTGAATTTTCTCCCCATTTAGAAAATAGTCCATCTCATGCTTCTGTTCTTCCTACCAAAGTGGATGACCTCACACTTTCTCATGCTTCTGTTCTTCCTACCAAAGTGGATGACCTCACACCTTCTCACTTCTTTGCCCACTTTCCTAACCTGTCCAAATCCTCCTGCCACCTTCCCACCACCTCAATGTCATGTGTCCTTCTATTTATCTGTGTATCATCTGCAAACTTAGCCAGAATGCCCTCAGTTCCTTAATCTACATTGTTAATGTATAAAGTGAAATGCTGTGGTCCTATCACTGAGCCTTGCAGACCACCACTTGTCACAGGCTGCCATCCTGAGAAGGATCGTTTTATCCCCACTCTCTGCTTCCTGCCAGACGGCCAAGTCTCTATCTGTGCCAGTACCTTGCCTCTAACACAGGCCCTTATCTTACTGAGTAGCCTTCTGTGGCAGCACCTTGTCAAACACCTTCTTGAAGTCCAGGTAGATAACAGCCATTGGCTCTCCTTGGTCTAACCTGCTCATTACGTCCTCAAAAAATTCTAGCAGATTTGTCAGGCATGACCTCCCCTTGATTAAAAGAGGACTGGAATCGGCAAGACATAATTTTCTGTGATGAAATTAATTTGTACTTATCATATAATATGATATTTCAATACAATTCTCAACACATTCAATTGGTAAGGCAGACAGTGAAGTGTTGTTTTAAGGCAGCAAGATTTGTATTACCATATTTAATGTTGCAATATTTGTGCATGAGTAACATATGGCATCATTGTTAATTTTACAGCAAATTTCGGTTCAATGTTTTACATATATTAGTTCATTTCAAAGTGTAGTATTGCATTACAGACAACTTTGAGAAGAATGTTTCAACTTCTGTTTCTTTTTATACAGATAAAAAAGGAAGTTTGCTTTCAGAAGATTAAACTACAAAAAACCCTGCAATTTCTTTGCAAATTCTGAATTCTAACAGTTATTATAGTGAATTCTTATGTGAATCAAAGATATTGTTTCTGTGCTTGCAGATATATAAAATTGAACATTGAAAATCAAAGAAGTAATTGACAAAAGGGTAATTGTTTCCAAATTTTGGAGAACAATATTGGAAATATCTCCATGATTATGAAAACTGTGTAGTAACAACAGGAACAAAACAGTTTCTCTTAGATTTTTGTACATACTGTACTGAATGCAAGTGGCAATGTTACTGTAACTGTGAGTAAGCAAAAATGAAGTGCACACAGAATTGCAAAGTGGCTAATCTGTCCCTGTCACCCATTGATCATCTATTGCCTCATCCCTCCCTTTCTATGCAACCACTTACATCCAAGAGATAATGGGAGTCAAGGAAGAGTAGACCCAGGGTTACAGAGGGAACAATCCTTGTACAATGTTGAAAGAGGACAAGAGGGGAAGATTGTTAGTGGAAATGGCAGAGAATGATCCTTCGAAGGTGGAGGCTAGTAAGGACAAGACAAAATCTATAATCTGCATCCAAAGGAATAATCGTGATGATCATGACCTCTCACTCGAGACTTACATTGTCTAATTATGTAGGCAGCAGTACAGATATATTTAAATGATGTCCATGCCTCAAAATGGACCTGGCTTTTTTATTGTCACAACGGATAAGCCACTGGTACGCCCTGCCAGTTAACAACCTAAGCATTAAAATCTATCCAATTTAATTTGCTTATGCTTATAGTTATGATTCTGCCAATTAATTCTCAAGCTTTTTTTTTCTGGATTGATGAAGAATTCATTCATAGGGAGTTCTTTGCATTAGCTTGTGCAATACTTATAGGCAAAAGTGAGGACTGCAGATGCTGGAAACCAGAATCTAGATTAGAGTAGTGCTGAAAAAGCACAGCAGGTCAGGCAGCATCCAAGGAGCAGGAAAATCGACGTTTCAGGAAAAACCCCTTCATCAGGTTTTCATTCCTGATGAAGGGCTTTTGCCCAAAACATCGATTTTCCTGTTCCTCGGATGCTGCCTGACCTGCTGTGCTTTTCCAGCACCACTCTAATCCAGACTGTGCAATACTCATGATTGGCATTATAATTGTCAAATTAATTTTGTTCAAATCTTTCAATGCTTTTCATTCATGGTGTTGGTCACTGTCATTATCTATTACCATAGTGGTGTGTGTTGGATGAGGTTGTGTATTGCAAAAGGATCTCTAAAGGCTGTTGAGTCTAGGCTGTTGGTAAGATTATCTTTTAAGTTAGTCCTGCAATTTAAACCACTATGTTGCTCTTATAAACTTCGAACAAAACAAAGTTTATAGAAGTTACAACTTGTTTTTATATAAGGGATTCAGTTTATTAAACAGTCTGGTAATATTGTGATCTCCACTGAGGACAGACTTTAAGCCATAATTATAATCATAGATCATCACTTAGAGGCCTATGTAGATTTGGTTTTTGTTTAGTCAGTCAGTGCAACGACCACCCACAGTGAACAAACAAGTGAAACTGTCCAATCGGAGAATAAATTAGAGAAAGTAATTATGACAGAAAGCTTTTTTAATTCAAGTTTCCATTTCACCCATTGCTTTTCACAAAAGAACTGCATCACATCAAAGATTTAAGTATATTTCCACTGTTTTCCACATGATGTTCTCTTCTAAATGGACATAGGTCATGGGGAATTATTTGCTTTCTTTCCTATTAATATATTAGAACCAAAATTCAAAAACTCCAAAAACTAATGCTTGGTCTAAAATGTGGATTTAGCCCCTCCACTTGTTCCTGATTCTGGCAGCCTGCTAACTTTGTTCTGTCTTCAAAATTGCAGTGTGAAGCCAGAAATACCAGCGCTGTTGAATAGTTGCAGGCTGCAGTTGAGGCCTCAGGAGCATTTGTTGTTAACACCAATTAATACTAGTGAGCACCTCTTAAAGGAAAGGTATATTTTTCTCAGAGCTAGAACTGATTTTAAACTGGAAAATAAAACAAAAGAATGAGAGAGAGGGCTCCAAGATTTTCCAATATCTAAACTCACAGAAGGCAGTGGGACCAGCTGTGATGGTCAATGCTGGTAGTCAAGACTTGGGAAAATGGGTGCAGTTGCACAAAACATCTCTGATCCCACAGCAGCATCAAGATCAGTGAATGCATCTTCAAATCCCATATCCCACAAAGGACACCATCAAACTCTCACTTTTCAATGTGCTATAATTTAGTTAGTCACCTACCAAGTATTGCTAACAATTAAGGTTTACACATCACATTCCCAGCTGCATGTCACCATCAAAGAATTTTGCACTTTGTTTTTTTAGATTCCCTACAGTATCGAAACAGGCCATTTGGCCCAACAAATCCACACCGACCCTCTGAAGAGTAACCCAGCCAGACCCATTCCCCGACCCTATATTTATTCCTGACTAATGCACTGACTAATTTATCAGCAGGAGGAGGGTTTATCCTGTTGTGTAGTAAAAATTGTTTTATTAATGATGGACAAGTATATTTAGGGCACTTTGCAATACTTTGTTTTCATGAAGATAGAGTAGAATCAATTGCTACCGTTGAGAGGGTCTCCTTCCCCAGCTGTGGGTACAGGACTTTGTTCTGCCTCTATACCTTCTCTTGCAGCACTAACTCTTCCATAATCCAAAAGCCAACATAACATCCTAGCTACTGTGTGTCAAGCTGCCTCTCCAGACTGAGAGGAAATAGATGTGTGGAGTTCACACATCCTGTGACGTGAAATTGCTTCTGATCAGTAGCACTGCAGCCATTTTGAGGTTTTAGAGGCTCCAGGGAAATTCAGATGATGGCAATTCACAATCAGGTTGAAAATTCTATGTTAAATCTGGATTTTCAAAATGATGTAGGAGAAAGCGAGGACTGCAGATCAGAGTTGAGAGTGTGTTGATGGGAAAGCACAGCTGGTCAGGCAGCATTCGAGAAGCACAAATCCTGATGAAGGGCTTATGTCTGAAATGATTCTCCTGCTCCTCGGATGCTGCCTGACCTGCTGTGTTTTCCCAGCAACACACTCTCGAAACTTTTCAAAATGATGTGGCTTATTAGAAATAAAGGTAAAGTCAATATAGGGCAGCTCTCCCATTACAGAGAGATGGTGGTTTAACCTGCAGGCCACCACACTACAGGCAAGAAGAAGCACCCTTTATGGCAATTTCAGCAGGTGTACGAATTGAACCCATACTATTGGCAATGCACTATATCATAAACCAGCCATCAACCAACAGAGCTAGCCAAACCCCACATCAGAACAGCATCTACCTGGTAGGCATTTCCACTCTATCTCCCCCCAAAAAACCATTATCAATAACAGAGCAGCAAGGTTAGGAGAACATGTAGGACTTTCATAAAAGAAAAAGCAATGATTTACCTCCTTAATACTATGTATGAATCACCCGCTAATGTGTTCAACTCTGGGCTGATCATTTGGTAGGTTTGACAATGGTGTGCAATAACTTGCTTGTTGTTTTTCTGACATGCTGGCAAAGCGCCTAATCGCACTACTAGTCTTTTTAATGATTGGAATGGCTTGCATCCTACTACCTTGTTACAAAGGTTTTACTATCATATTTACCTCTTCATATGTTTGTACATTGTATCAGATGATGGTTGGTATTTCATTCTAGGCTTTCTTTTATTGTATCCTGAACTTGTGCAGTTACCTATATTATAAGCCAAATTGTGTCTGTGAACACAAGAACACATTGACAGTTATTATTAGTTTATTTTCATCATTGCAGTATACCTGGTGTATTATTGCCAAATAAGTTGGTTCATGAAGTTCTTGGTTCACTCATAACTCACTGATTTACGTATTGCTTAACTGAAACTACTAACATAGACAGAGAAAAAGAGAAGTATGCAAATCTTGGACTTTCCACATGCGTTCATGCCTTTAGAGTGTACAGAAAAACAACTTCTGTTTTATTGCACAATTAGATCAAATTAGAATTAAGCTGAAGACACTAATACTGGTTAGGGTATATGTTGATAAATTATTTATTCCCATTGATATGATGACTTATTTATATTATCCATAATCACTTATAAATATCAACATCAGAAATTCAACTCATTATATGAGAGCAAATTTAAGAATTAACTTTCAGACTTACATGTAAACTTTGAACTTTCTTTTTAAAAAACTCTAAAACACTTATAAGAGTCTATACATGAGAATCACATGAAGGTAGTTTTCAGTACACTAATCAATATTGCACATTCATTGCTTATATAGTAACAGTGTAAATTAAAGACTTCGTAGTTCAGTGCTTAAGGTCCAAACATCCTTCTGGATTCCATCAGTTCTACGTCAGTCTCTTCAAATTCAGGAACCCATAGGTTTTTCATCAATCTGACCTTTGTCAACCATAAGTCTCTGCAGTAAGAGATCATCTCTGCTGACCTTCCACGTAAAGTGACATGATATCTGAAGGAACAGAAAGGGTGTGATCATAAAAGGTGGAATATACCTTTCTGGTGTGTCTAAATAACAAACGAAACAGAAACATCAAATATAACAAATTCACGAAATGATACCGACATTTTATTGCTGGTTCAAAAATGGAATTTCCCCAAAATTCCATCACAATAATATGTATTTTTGCTATACATCAATATCATGCCACTGAAAGTCCAGAAAATTGGAGCATAAGTGATTTATGCTTCCTGTTTGCCAAACCCTTCATTTAGGGTTTATGTTGGGTTAGACGCTGCTGGAATATGATCAGTTACAATTTTTCCTCATACTTTATCCGGAACATAAATTGCACTACAAATAGCCAGAAGTGCATGTTAATAACACAGCAGCAAGGGCATGACAGCTTGTCAGACTTTCATAAATGACAAAGCAACAATCTATCTCCTTAAGCCCCAGTACAAAGTAAGGGCTGATAAAGAAATAGACTGAATCCCAGAGAAAGAAATAGGATGAATTAGATAAACTAATTGCAAAAGGAAAAATAAACAGAAGGTAAGAAAGAATGGATTAGCAGAGAAGGAAAATGAGAAAAAGAAAAAGAATAGCAAAACAAACATTAACATTTAAAATGTTATAAATTCAAAGAATAATTCTCCTCCTGCAGGAAAGAGACTTGTCATTATTTGCTGCCTTTCTGAGTCTCTAAGATTGAATAACATTATGGAACCATTGAATACGTCATTAAAAGAAGCCATGCGTCACTAAATAGCAATGCTAACCTTTTGTGGCTATTTCAATTTATTTTATCTGTGGAAATGCAATGTTTTTTTGTCATTAAGTGGAACCTTGATAACATTCTTTTGAAACAATTCCAGTGTCAAATTTGTATGAATTGCAACTAATAAGATAGCCAATTAACTTGCTATGTCGAATGTCACTTTCTCCAATGAGAGTCCACCAGTGGCTTCGGTTTAATATTATCAATGAGTAATGTGTTGTATTAGAAAGAAACTTGGCAAATAATGGACTATTGCCAGGCATTGTTTTCAAATTATTATACCTTAAGAAAGACTTACAGCTGACTGACACCATGTTTTGAATCCACAATAAGAGTGATACTTCATTTTTTTTTTCTAAAGCTGCTATTCTCCCAGGATTTTCTGGAGAAGCTATGGTATATGTTGTACAAAAAAGTTTATGTTTATCTACAGGCAACACTTATAAATTGTATTCATTAAATGGCCCTTTTTGTGATAAATGAAAGGTTTGTTCAGTGCATTATTTCAAAAACAAACCATAACTATTGACTATTTGAGCCATTCTTGCACATAGGATTCCCTTTTCATTTCTAATGCATAACTAGGCCTGCCATGGTCAACGGGAAGACAAGCAGCTAACAGAGATGTTCACAGCACAGAAGGAGAGCATTCATCCCATCCCGACTACCATCTACCAAGTAAATAGCTATTCAGTCTCATCCTTGTGTTTAGTTCTTAGTTCTTAGCCATGTAGATTATGGCACTTCAAGTGCATATCTATATACTCTAAAATGCAATAAGGACTGTTGTCACTATCAAGTTCAAGGCTGCTACTTCCTCTGGGAGAAAAGATTACTACGCAACCTCTCCTTAATCTTCTATCAATTACATTAAATCTGTACTCTTAGTTACTCATCTCTCTGCATGTGAGATGGATCTTTCCCATCACTTTATCTAAGGTTCTCATGAAATCATACACCTCAATTAAACTTTCCCTCAGCTTTTTTTGCTCATCAAAAACAGCCTGTGCATTCTTTCCTCAGTTTTCTGCTCAGAGTAAAATTCTCATTAATCTCCTCTCTACCCTCTCTACTACAATCATCTTCTTTCTATAATTTATGACCAGAACTGTATGCAGTACTCTAAATGTACCCTCTTAAGTTTATACACATCTAGCATATACTCCCTGCTCTTACATTCTATGCCTCAGCTATTGAAGAAGAATCGTCTCGGACTCTCCTCCACCAACCCATTCACCTGCTCTGCTTCAAGAATCAATTGACATTTACTCCAAGAATCCATTGTTCTTCTAAACTTCTTAGTATTCTTTCCATTTATTGTGCATTCCTTTAGTTAGATGCTCTTTCAAAATGCATTAATTACCTCAAACTTAGAGTCATAGAGTCTTACAGCATGAAACAGACTCTTTGGTCCAACTTGTCCACACTGACCAGACATCCCAATCAGATTTTGAACCAGTTGCTGGCATTTGGCCCATATACTTCTGAACCCTTGTTTCTGTATCAGATGCCTTTTAAATGCTGTAATTGTACCAGCCTCCATCACTTCCTCTAGCAGCTCATTCCAAGCATGCATCACCCTCTGCATGCAAAATATTGCCCCTCAGGTCCCTTTTAAATCTTCCCCCTCACACCTTAAACCTATGTCCTCTAGTATTGGACTCACCCCCTCTAGGACAAAGACTTTAGCTACTCATCATATCCATGCCCCTCATGATTTTATACATCTCTATAAGGTCACCCCTCATTCTCTGATGTCTTAGAGAAAAAAGTCTCAGCCTATTCAGCCTCTCCCTATAACTCAAACCCTCTAGTCCTGGCAACATCCTTGTAAATCTTTTCTGCACCCTCAAGTTTAACAGCATCCTTCCAATAGGAGGGTGACCAGAATTGTGTGCAGTATTCTAAAAGTGGTGGCATCAATGTCATGTTCAGCAGCAACATGACATCCTAACTCCTATATTCAATGTTCTGACCAAGCATGCCAAATGTCTTCTTCACCACCCTAACTACCTGCACCTCCACTTTCATGGAACTATGCACCTACACCTCTAGTTTCTTTGCTGAGCAATACTCCCCAGGGACCTACTATTAACTGCATAAGTCTTGCCCTGGTTTGCCTTACCAAAATGCAAACACCTCACATCTATCTAAATCAAACTCCATCTGCCACTTCTCAGCCCAGTGGCCATCTAATTAAGGTCCCATTGCACTCTGAGGAGTTATTCCTCACTGTCCACTACACAACCTATTTTGGTTTTACCTGCAAACTTACTAATCATAACTCTTATATTCACTTACACAAATGACAAAAAGCAGGGTACCCAGCTCGGATCCTTATGGCACACCACTGGGCACAGGCCTCCAGTCCAAAAAGCAACCCGCATCACCAACCTCTGCCTCCTTCCTTCAAGCCAACTTTGCATCCAACTGGCTAACTCTCCCTGAATCCCATGTAAACTACCCTTACTAACGAGTCTGCCATGCAGAATCTTGTTGAACTCCTCCAGTGCAAATTCCATTTTCCCAATTTAACATTAATGCAATTTAAATAATTGAGATATAGTAAAAAAACGATGTATTACTGAACAAACTGGAACAAAATTTCTAGTCACAAAAAAAGATGAATTACTGAATTAACTGGAGTAAAATTTCTACTCACAAAAGCAGCTTTTGCTTTCTATCTCCAGCAAGCCAATTTTAGATCCCACACCCAAAAACTGAAGTAAATCTGCCATTTAAATACTAATATTTCCAGATCAGATTAAAGGTTGGGAATTCTGCAGTAAGTAGCTCATCTCATAATTTCTCAAAACCTGTCAGTCTGTGATCTACAAGTCAGGAGTCAGGAGTCAGGAGTAGGATAGAATATCTTCCACTTGGCTGGATGGTTAGGTCCAACAATACGCAAGAATCTTGACAGCATCCAGGACAAAGCAACTCACTTGACTGGCATCCCATCCACCACCTTAAACATTCATTCCCAACAACACACAGTGGCAACAGCATGAACTATCTGCAAGATGCAACTCACCCAGGGTCTTTTACCAGTACTTTCCAAACCCACAATCTTTAGAAAGACAAGACCTTACAACACCACCTGCAAGTTGCCCTCCAAGTCACATGACATTCTGACACCATTTTCACTCAGGACTGAAAGCAGAGACCACAATACCAGACCTTGCCAACTTGGTCTAAGTTTGCCACCTGAGATGGAGCAGTCTCAGCTCTCTGTATTAATGCCCAACTCTGTAGGAAGCAAGTCAAATTCTCCAATCTGCCTGTGCAAGTGCCACCATCTTCTCTTTAATATCTTCAATTCACTCAATCTCTGTTCCCGTTCCCACTTGCCACAACCCCAAACACCACAATGCCTGTATACTGTCTGCATTTCCAGCTCACTCACACGAGACATTTCCCCATCTGCATCAACATTAATAGCTGTGCTACCCACTTTCATCTCCTGTAACACCAGCCTCTCTTTCATTCTAGGAGGGAAATAGCATACAATTGAGCAGAAAGAGTCAATATGTTTGCTCCATATTCAGCACCTCACCCCTTATCTGGAAGTACCCATGACTCCAATTGCCCTGGAGTGATAACAGAGGTCTCCCTGACTGAAGACTATCCCTCTTGTCTGAGGCCTGTTGACAATTGTGACAAGCAGGAAGAAAAATGCAAGGATGCTGTGAGCATCCAGGTCGGCTCAGAATGAGTGAGCATTGTGACAGCGAATGGAGAGCCCAGGAAAGTAGCCTGGTATAGTCCATGACCTGAATGCATGTCCATGAGCATACAATGTCCTTGCTGCAGCATTACAATGATAACTGCTGGTGCAGCCCGAGAAGGTCTTCTAAGTGAATTGCAGATGTGCCATGAGTTTTCTTATGGAAAGCATATAAGATGGCTCAAGATTGCTCTTAATGTTGAAATTGGCCTCACCATATTTGTCACCCAGTTCTACCATACATCTCACCAAAGTTCATATTGCTCAGATCTTATAATATTCTGCCCTCTGCTTTTTTGTTTTTAACTACTGGGAGTGTTGTATACTTTCAGTGGGTTTTTCTCACATTTGAATGATATGTCTCATCATTCATTCAGAATGCTTGATGTATTGCGATCAGAAATTAGCTGATTACTGCTCATTGGAACTGACTGGCAAGTATACCGTCAAATAAATGTTGGAAAAGCTATTATATATTTTTCAAATCATTCTGATTAAACCTGTTCACTTCTAACTGATAATTTATTGACTTTAAGATGGATTTACTGATTTTAAAATTAAGCATGAAGGCTAACTTTAGCTTAAGGGGTTTATGTTAGAAATGCTTTCTACAAATTTCTCTAAAAGATTGTGGGCAGAAGATGACTAAATGAATTTTAGAAAAGTTGGACCAACTTCAAAGACCTTCAAAATGGTGGGTAGGGCTCACAATTCCAATGGCCCCTGTCCATGTTCCATACTCAAAGACAAGTTCCTTTTATTTAATACATACAGTGGTGAGACAGATAACAAGTTTCCTTTTCCATAATATTATAGCACAGCAATGCACGACAAAAAGCAACATTTAATATTCAAAATTAACTATGCATCTCCTCATCTAAAAATGCTGAACCGTTTACCCATAAATATCAGAGAACACTTTTACCCTTGGCATTAGTTAGAAAGTAAACTTTGGTCCATTTGGGTCTTCATATTTAAATCATTTATGAATTAAATGAGTGTAAACTGCAAGTGTTTTTAGAAAACTGTTGGAAAGACTTGTACTTTTTAAAATTGTAATGTGAAATGATATCAATACGGTCCCACTGCATCGTTATATCATTCAAACAGAAATAATCCAAGGGATTTTCTCAGGGATTAATTTCTGGTGAGGTTACTTCAGAAGGAATAGCTTGGTTTGTCATCCAACATTGTGTTTTATTATTAGCACAACGTCCACAAAATAAAAACAGTACAAGTTCAACCATAAAGAGCCAGAAGGATGGGGCAAGAATGAGTGTGGTTGGGCTTTGAGTATCCGAAAGTTGAATCAAACTGAACCCAAAACATTCCCCTCTGCCTGTGCCTTCTCAGATGCTGCCAGACCTACTGAGTTTCTCCAGCACTTTCTGATTTTATTTGATATTTGAAAACCACGGTGCTGCAGATCAACACGGAATTCTGATAGCTCCAGCATAGTTTCAGTTTCGGAGGAACATTGGGAGAAACAAACAGGATATACATTTAATGCCAATTAACAATCCCTTGAGCTCTTTGCACAGTTTGTTACAATTCTGATGTGAAGCAGATTGGAATTTTCAAACATTTTTTTCAGGTGGACTTGATCAATCTGGTGAAAGTGAATGTGCAGCTGTTGGTTTCATCTCAGGATCCATTTAATTTTATCTGCAGTGGTCTTTAAAACAAAAGTGTGGAATCAACTGTGAACCATACTTGCCTGGATGAGTACAGCTCCAACATTACTCAAGAAACTTGACACTATCCAGGACAAAGCAGCCCACTTGATTGGCACCACATTCAGAAATATCCACTAGGTTCATGCTCAATTTTCAGTAGCAGCAGTATGTACTGTCTATATGATGTATTGCAGAACTTCACCAAAACTCCTTCGGGAGCACCTTCCAAATCAATGCCCACTTCTGTCTTGAAGAACAAGGGCAGCAGATACATGGGAACACCATAACCTGCAAGTTCCCCTCCAAGCCACTCACCATCCTGACCATATACAGAGGAACCTTGATTATCCGAAGGATACGGGTGGGGAGTATTTTGCTTGGTTAATTGAATTTTGGATAATCGAGTGCCAGATAACATAGTTTAGCTGTGCACTGTGGCATTGAGATCTTTCCAGATAATCCGATATTTGGATAATCCAATATGCCAGATAATCAAGGCTCCTCTGTATCATCATTCATTTATTGTTTTTGGGTCAAAATCCTTGAGTTTGCTACTTAAATTCATTGTGACCCTACACACTGTACATGAATTGCAGGAGTTCAAGAAGGCAGCTCACCACCACTTTCTAAAGGACAACTATGGATGGGCAATAAGTGTTGGTGCAACCAGAGACAATACAGAAAGAATACAAAAATTGGCAGCATATCCAATATTAGCCCTACCTTGACAGACTGTTCCCACCTTCCAGAGTGGTCAACAGCTCCAATTGCTTCCAAGTTCACCTTCTGACCAATTAGTCCTTTCAACTTTAAAAATCACTGTGATAGTGACACAACTTAGGCAGAGTGACAGGACAGGAATTAATTCAGTTTTCTGGATTCTGACTCCCACATTGAAAATCTGGCCTTGTCTCACATTCACTGTGTAATTTATAGCTATTATACAAATGCTTTGCAATGTATTTAACTTAATTAAATCACATTAATGCATTTTTGGTTATTTCAGTAAGTAAACAAACTAGGACCAAATCATAACCAAATACTTTACTCTGATGCTTAAAAATAAAATCACTTTCAATTAGAGAAACCTGAAATATTTAATGTGAATTATAAGTAAACAAATTTTCTTGGGGCTAAATTCTTAAAATGAAACTGTCTCCAACTCATTTTAGCCAAAAGATACAGACATGCAATCTCACAATTATGAGGAGAAAGGATTCTCTTTGCCTATCCCAAGCCGTGAGTATTGAGGTCAGTTCTAATGCCCCTTACTTGAGTTCAGACTGCTGTTCACTTAAAGGAGACTGGGTACTGAGCTTTGTGATATAATCTTAAACCATTTCTAGAAAATATGCAGAATAAACTGAAATAAAAAACGTAATAGCTATATTTTTGCATTCAGGTTAGTCTTTTAAAGTTTTACCAGTAACTGAGGTCATACATCTTATCAGATAAGTGAGTAAGTCACTATATTCCTTCTGAACAACTATTCTTTTGCATTTGAAATACAAAGGACAAAACACCAGGGGATAATTATGACTTCAGATAGTTTAAAACAAGTGATATCAATACATGCATCCTCCCTGATTTTATTTTCCATTTAATTTTCCCCAAGTCAAAATAACCCCAAGAGATCTTGATAATCTGATTAGCAATAGAAACATATTAAAAGGAAACAGCATTGAAACATATACGACATGAGGTTACTAGCCTGAATAGTATAGAGGAGAAAGTAAGGACTGCAGATGCTGGAGATCAGAGTCAAAATGTATGGCACTGGAAAAGCACAGCAGGTCAGGTAGCATCCGAGGAGCAGGAGAGTCCACGGTTTGGGCATAAGCCCTTCATCATTCTTGATAAAGGGCTTATGCCCGAAAACGTCAAATCTCCTGCTTGGATACTGCCTGACCTGCTGTGCTTTTCCAGCGCCATACATTTTGACTCTGATCTCCAGCATCTGAATAGTACAGAGATCTACTTATAATGTATGAAATAATTCCACACCAACAATAGGCATTATTTTCTCATGGAAAACACTCAGCTACAATTTTGGTTGTTGTCAGATTTATGAACATCCAAGTTACCTGGACATTTTTGTACCAGGAAGCTGTCACACCTCTCAGGGTGAGATTAGCTGATCTGGTGAGTATTCAGTGATAGATTGGTGACTTCAAGTGAGGTTAGCAAGGAGACACAGATGGTGGGCGCACAGGAGCTTCAGCCTTTGCAATTGTCTGACAGTTCTGAGATGCTTTCATTTGTCTGGATGAGAATGATGCCTGCAGTGGAAATGAGCTGATGGCACCATGGTACAGGAAGCCACTAGAGAAGGGGGAATGAGAAGGAATGTAGTTGTCAAAGGGGATGGTATAGTGAGGGGGATTGACACTGCTCTCTGCAGCAAAAAGAGTGCATGTCCAAACGGCTATGTTGCCTGACCTATGCAGGGTTCAGGATAACTGCAGAGGAGTTTGGAGTGGGAAGGAGAGGATTCAGTTGTCATGAACTCTGCAGATACCAACACCATGGACAAGATAAAAAAGTGCATTCTGTATTGTCAGTATGTGGAGATAGATGCTAAATTAAGATGCAGAACCTCAAAGATTATAATCTCTGCATTATTACTTTGGCCACAGGTAAATTGGCATAGAACAAATCAGATTAGGAAGATAAATGCATAGTTCAAAAACTGATGTTTGAGATGTGGGGATTCTAGTTTTTGGGGCACTGGCATTAGTATTGGACAAAGTGGTATATGTAATGATGGAATGGTCTGTACTTGAACTATGCTAGGGTAAGTGGCTTTTCCAACCACAAAACGAGGGAAGTGGAGAAGATTTTAAATTGAGTAATAATGGCAAGGAATCAAATTTGGTAATTTTGGCAAATCAAATAGCAGTGTCCAGGAATAGGTTGCTAGAAATAGAAAAAAAAAGTTAATATCGGAACTCGAAATAGGCTGTGATAGAAAGGGATGGAAGTGTGAATTGAAGAGTCAACCAACAGAGAAGACTGGGATTTATTAAGAGAATCAAAGGATGAATTAAACATTATGTATGTGAATGAACATAGCTTTTGAAGCCAAACAGATGATCTGCAAGTGCAAATAGAAACAGATATGATTTAGATTAGATTACAGTGTGGGAACAGGCCCTTCGGCCCAACAAGTCCACACTGATCCGCCAAAGCGCAACCCACCCATACCCTTAACCGAACACTACGGGCAATGTAGCATGGTCAATTCATCTGACCTGCACATCTTTGGACTGTGGGAGGAAACCCACGCAGACACGGGGAGAACATGCAAACTCCACACAGTCAGTCGCCTGAGGCGGGAATTGAACTCGGGTCTCTGGCGCTGTGAGGCAGCAGTGCTAACCACTGTGCCACCGTGCCACCCACAAATGACCTGATGGTGGCAGGACCTGAATCTTGAAGACTATATGACATTTATGAATGATAGGTAGGTAAGAAAAGATAGTAAGGAAGCTCTGTATGTTAATAATGGTACTTGCTCAGTAGAAAGGGAATGACCTAAATTAAGAAAGCATGTCTATCTTTCCATGCATTGTGATGGCTAGCATATTGGGGCATTGCTTTAAATTGAGGGGTGATAGATCTAGGACAGATGTCAGAGGTAGTTTCTTTACTCAGAGAGTAGTGGGAGCGTGGAACGCACTGCTTGAAACCGGAATAGACTCGCCAACTGTAAGGGCATTTAAATGGTCATTGGATAGGCATATGGACGAGACTGGAATTGTGTAGGTTAGATGGGCTTCAGATTGGTTTCACAGGTTGGCGCAACATTGAGGGCCGAAGGGCCTGTACTGCGCTGTAATCTTCTAGGTCCTATGTTCATTATGATAGTCATAGGCGATTTTAACCCACGCATTATCTGGAAACATCACATGGGCAAAGGTCAGATAGATACGAAATTCATGGAATGTTTTCAGAATAACTTCTTACAGCAGCACATGCTGGAACTAAAAAGAGAACAGTCGATATTCAGCTGTACAGGTAGTTACTTTATAAGTGATGGTCACATGCTTGAAGACTATGTGGAAGTGATTTCCACATTATAGGAAAATTGAGCTTTAGAAACAGCGCTTAAAACATTGGCAACATAATCGCATTACAGCCAACATATGTTTTAAAAGTTCATGCTTTTGAAACAGTGTCCCAAATTTGTCAATCGCGTTACAGCAGAATGACCTGTATTGTGTAATGAGATAAGATAAATTAATGATTTCAGTGAAGGTGCCGCATTGTAGCAGAGATTACAACATGATTGAATTTTGCTTTCAGTTTGCAGGCGAGAAAAGTGTGCCTGAGACTATTTTGTTAAAATTCAACTAAGGGCATGAAAGCAGAAGTGGCAAAGGTAAATGAGGAAACTGCATTGAAGTTAGGTCAATTGAGATCCGTGACAGACATATAGTAGAATATTTTCAAATATACAGAATAGATACATTCCAATTAGTTAAGAAAAGTTCCAAGGGATGGACCAACCAAATTTGTTTAACTAAAAATGGTAGCATCAATCTTTAAGAAAGAACAGATAATTGCGCAAACTCAGGCAACAAGTCAGAGGACAGAATGTAAAAACAACAAAGAATTAATAAAGAGGAAAAAGTAGAGCATGAGAGAAAGCTAACTAGAAATATAAGCATAGATGATAAGAGTTTCTAAACATTTTTAGAAGTGGAAAAGTGAATATTGGTTCTATAGAAAGTGAGTCTGAAACATTAATCATGGAAAATAAGGGTTCTTAGCATATGAGATACTTAGCATTTGAGTCTTCACTGCAGAGGATACAAATGTTCCAGAAGCAGTGACAGACAGGAAATGATGGGGAGGAATGAACTCAGGAAAATCATTAATAGAGTAAATGCGTGGGAAAATGGAATATAAGACGGAAAGAAAAATTGAAGTTGTCTGTTTTGAAGGAAAGAATAAAAGATAAATATCTAAATGGAGAGAGATTGCAAAGCTCTGAGGTACAGATGAATCTGGGTGCACTCATGCATGCATTATAAACAGTTAGTATGCAGGGACAGGAAATAATTAAGAAGGCTAATTGAATATTATCATCCCAAGGGGAACTGAATACAAAAATAGGGAGATCACTAGTGAGACAGCATCTGGGGTATTGTCACATTATTGGTCACCTTACTTAAGGAAGGATGTAAGTGGGTTGGAGGTAGCTCTGAGAATGTTTTTGAGGTTAATAGCTAAAATGGGCATATTGTCTTTTGAGGCAATGTTGAATTGGCAAGGCTGTTGGAGATTCGAAGAGTAAGAGGGAACTTGATTAATCAAATAAGATTTGCAGGAGTTGTGACAGGGTCGATGTGGAGAGCATAGTTTCTGTTGTGGGACAACCTAAAAGTAGGGGACCCTCTTTAAAGATCAGTGATTTCCCACTTGAAACAGAGATTAGGTAATGCTGTTTTTTCTCATAAGGTCATGAGTTTCTGGAACTCTCTTCATGATCAGGTGGTGGAAAGAGAGAGTTTGGATATTTTTAAAATAGCAGTAGAACTGGGGCGGGAGTTGCTGAAAGCTATCATGGATAAGTGGGAATGTGAATTTGATGTTACAATCAAATCAGCCATAATCTCATTGATTGGCAGAATAGGTTCATGGTGACGAATAGTTTCCTCCAGCTCCTAATTTTGTGTGTTTTTATGTAATACTTCACTATTGTTTTTGTGTATTAATGATTTAGATTTGAATCATATTCTTGAAATACATATTTTTCAATTATTTTTACAAATTAAGTATTGGTCTAATGTGCCCTATCTTGCCTTATTTGTGGTGTATTTTGTATTAACATAACACAAAAGCAAGTTGAAAAACTCTTTGTTTACAGTTCAATTTTTGTACAGCTTTCTAGAAATCTATAAACAATAGAAAATGCATTGCAAACGTTCACTAGGATACTTTTGGGAGAATTATATCTCTAATGATATGTTTTTATAAAAATACTTGCCTTTAATTGGAGCAAATAAGACTAATCTTTGATCTATTAGTAGTCTTTGAGATAATGAAAAGAAAAAATACCTTAATATTTAAACTCCTTTTACAATACCACAACAATCCAAAAAAGCTTTCAAAGCCAACTAGACTTCTGACATATATTCAATGCTATCAGACACAGTGTCCCCAATTTGTGCACTTGACTTGATCACAAATAATGAGATGAATGACCTGTCAACATGTTTTAGTGGCTTTAGTTGCAATGTAGATTATTAGCAAGGCCATAAGAAGAACTCACCTGCTCATTATTAAACATAGCTTTGGGACCTTTTATCTAATGAAGCAGATGGAGCCTTCTTATAGTATTTGATCTGAATAATGGGAGTATTGACAATGGAGTACTCCCTCTGCACACCATTGAAATCGCAACCTAAGTTATAGGCTTTTATTTTGTCTTAACTCTTACTCAGTCACCTGGTATTGCAAACTACCATACATTTTAAATTATAGCTATTTTAATTCAATTTAGTTGAGTCCTAAGACTACCAGTCCCAACTGGAAGCAGTTAAGACAAGGTTCATGAGGATGATCCTCTGTATAGAGGGATTGTCTACTGAGCAAATGTTAAACAGGTGAGAACTCAATGGAAGTCAGAAGAATGGGAGGTGATCTCATTGAAAGTATAGGATTCTTAAGGGGTTTGACAGGGTAAATGCTGGGAGGATGTTTGCCCTCATGGGAGAATCTCGGAGGCATAGTCTCAGAATTAAGGGTCACCAAATTAAGACTGAGCTGAGGTGAAATTTCTTCTCTTGTAATTATTTAGAACTCCATGTCACAGACAACAGTGGGGCAGAGTCCATGTGTATATTTCAGGCTGAGCTAGATATATTCTTGCTCATTAGAAGAATCAAGAGTTATGGGGCCAAGACAGAAAAGTGGATGTAAGGAATATCTTAATACATTGATAGCTAACTAAAAAAATATTTAAATGAGGCACGATCATGAAAACAATTCATACCTCCAATAAAGTGCAGCAGGCAGATAATGAGCCCATAGTGCTCACTGTTTGTCAATTAATGGGGCTATATGAGAATCCACGCTGACATCAATGAATATCAAGCGAGTGAAACTTTAACTCAGCAACACTGGTACAAATTGTCAATTATCCAGTCAAAATTTATGCTTAGGCCTGCATATCTTCAACTGCATCATCAATGACCTTTGCTCCACTGTAAGGTTTAGATGTGAGATTTTCATTGATTATTGCAGAATGTTCAGGACCATTCAAGACAGGCACTGAAGTAGTCTTATGTCCAGAAGCAGCAAGACCTGGATAATATCCAGGTGTGGTCTGAAATGTGGCAAGTAATATTCACATCGCAAGGCAATGATCATCTCTGAGAGGGGAGAACCTAACAATCAGCCCATGATTTTCAATGGCATTACCATCACTGAATCCCCTCTGAACAACATTCTGGGGGTTATCATTAACCAGATACTGAACTGGACAAGTGATATAAACATGCTGGCTACAAGAGCAGGTCAAAGGCTAGGAAGAATGCAGTGAGTAACTCACCTTCTGATTTCTCAAAATCTGTCCACCATCTAGGTACAAGTCAGGAGTGAAGAAATGCTCCTTACTTATCTGGATAAGTGCAGCTCCTACAACACTCAAGACACCATCCAAGACAAAGCAGCCTGGTTGACTGGCACCACATTCAGAAACATTCAATCCTTCCACCACCAATGCTCAGTAGCATCAGCATGCATGATCTACAAAATTCACAGCAGACCTCCTTCAAGGATCTTTAAGCAGCACATTTCAAAGTCATAACCACTACTATCTAAAAGGACAGAGGTGGCAGACACACGGAAACACCATCATTTGCAATTTACCCAATTACTCACCCTCCTGACTTAGAAATATATCGCCATTCCTTCAGTGACACTAGTGTACGTCAAAAATCCTGGAACGCCCTCCCTAATAGCATTGCAGTTCTACCAAATGGGCTGCAGTAGTTCAAGAAGCCAGCTCACCACCACCTTCTCAAGGGCAACTTGAAATGAGCAATAAATGCTGGCCCATCCAGCAGTAACCACATCTCATGGTGAATAAAAATAAACCCATGTGGAATATGGAAAAATAAACCATGTGAACTTTGTCAAGTTAGCTTACTATAGATGCATCCTCCAATAGACTGAGGAGAAAAAAAAGGTTAAAATATTAAACAGGACTACTATTTTACTCTATCACAGAGAGCACCAGTAATATTAAATACTTGAAGGAGATCATCATTGATATAAACAATTTATTCTCTTTGTCCCTCTATTAACACTCACCACTTTGTACTTTCCTTGAGCTGGGATAGTCTGGGATGAAAACTTGTCCATGATTTCCAGGATTTGTTGCAGCTCTGCAATTAGTTGGGTGGAGGCACGTTTCTATTGGGGTGTATTAGCTTCCCCTTCCAGGAACACCTCTCTACTGTGTATAATTCCATCTAGTGACCTGGGTGAAAACAAATAAAATTCACCCAGGTGAAGCACACAAGCTTGAGTGATAAACCTCGCTCAAACATGAAAACACAATGGTCGGTCACGAGGCATACAATAAGCTGAACTACTTGGCTGTCATCTATCAGCTTCTACATTGTGTTATGATGCTAGCTTTCTCTCTCATCCATCTTATTTACACCAATACACAATCTACTTGTCAAATTAACAGCTTAATATTTACATGCAATTTTAACAGCACTACAATTTGTACAAGCGATCTCTGCTTTATATTGGGATCATGCTGCATGCCATTCTCTCCTGCCCCTCTTTGCTTCTTGGTTTTCAAGGTCACCCCCTACAGGCTATCAGCATGAGATTAAATATTTTCCATGTGGGCACAATGAATGCTGCTTATGGATTAATTACTTACATAAATAGCAAGTAAATGAATTACAGGCTATCTCTTACTACCCTTGTCAACTTGTCCCATTTGGAAGCCATGAGGCTTTTCCAGTTTATTTCAAATGGAACCCATTAGGATATTTCTCAAGAAATCAAATTCAAGGAGAAAACTAACATAAATACTGCACGAGAGGACAGCATTAATTGGATGGTTAGTGGACACTGATTGGTAAAGGCATTGCCATGGAGGACACACACATTCTTTTCATGCAGAAAGAAAATGTACAGACACTGCAGCCAAAAGAGAAATTTCTGGAAAAATTCAGTAGGTCTGGTAGCATCTATGGAGGGATAGCAGAGTTAACATTTCAGGTCCAGGGACCCTCCTTCCCTGCTTTCGCTCCACAGATCCTGCCAGACCTCCTGAGGTCTTTCAGCATTTTCCTGTCTTTGTTTCTAATTTCCAGCATCCGGAGTTCTTCTGTTTTGTTTAGTACATACTCTGAACCTGTTTCAATTCAACAGAGGGGTGACGGTCCAAGATGCAAGTAAATAAGGTTGAATTTCCTCATTTGGAGTTAAAGTGTGGTGGTGAGGGAGTTTCATAGCTCAGGTTGAAATTTCTCACATGACCTTTCACTTTTCACCTCATTCATTATGAGTTTTGGGTGTGTTTCTTGTGAATTGTAAGGTAAGTGAGGTGAAAGCTTTTATCACTGCCAGAAATTGTGCTTTCCAGCCTCTGCTGCCATATTTAAAACCCAGCTGTACACCGGCTCAGATACTTTATCACAAGAACTCCTTCACAAACAGCAATGCTCAAAACTGAAAGTGCTGCAGAGAAGAAGCAAGATAGCTAGGACAGGGATCTGGAGGAGTTGATGGACAATGTGGCAGTGAAATGAGTGATCCTTTTCTCTCCTAACCACCAAAAGCTCCAACCTGTCTGAAAAGAAGTTGCAGTATAGATCAGCGGTATGTCTTGTGGCAAAACAGATGGCCTGTAATGCTGCAAAAAAGTCAAAACCCCTGCGTATTGCACAAGAGTAAACATACTCTCTCTGCTCCCACACACTCACAGGGCTAACACTTACTCTAATTCTACCATTGTACATGTATCTCACCAATACTCAAGGACTGCAGCTCTCATTATGGCATGCATTGTGTCCATGCAATGACATCCTTCCTCACAAGCTACGAACCCTTCATGCCCCCTGCATTTGCTTCTCACTCACTCAGGGCACCCACCATTTCTCCTGTTCATGCATTACCATGAATGAGTCTTCCATCTATTTCTATCATACTCAATCATTCCTTTTGTGTCACTGAAGGAAAAGCTGGCGCATCTTCCACCACCATCCCCAAAACTGATGTTTTCGCAGCACACTAGCCCCTACCTCTGCTTGTACTTGACCTGCAGGACTGATTGTAGTGCTATTCCCTGGCTGACTGTAGACCCCTTCACTACCAGCTATAGTCACTTTGCATTGGCTTTCACCCATTGCCATTTATGTGAAACACACTGCGTGTGTTCGCTGCATGACCTGCTGGCATTGATGCCACATGGTACCATAAATGGACCATCCACTCCCTGTCTGCCTCAAATCTTCAGTCTTCAGTGCAGCCCACTGTCACAAGCTGCCTGCCTCTCCCTCTGCTGTAAGAACCAAACACAGAGGCTGACAGCCTGCAAGTGATCACTTAAGACTTTGTGCACGAAGAAAGCATGTGACCCACACAGTGACTGGTAGCCTGTAACTCAGTGCTGAAGTCAGTATTAAGAAGGTAAACAACGAGACTGATCTCCAGCATTGGCAGTCCTCACTTTCATCAATGAAACATAGGATGCATGTCTTGGTCAGTGCAAAAGCATCTTGTGTGGAATTTTCTTTTTATTCATTTATGAGAAATGGGCAATACTGGTAGGCCAGCATTTATTGCCCACCTGTAACTGCCCAGGGGAAGGCATTGAAGCATTGCAGTCCTTGTGGTAAAGCTCCAGTGTTGGTTGAGCTGATCCTAGAGCAGTCATATTGGTGTAATGAAGCTGGTGGTTTGACGGTGGAACATTTTGTCGATGATGATTCGAGGAGGATAATCACCGTGGAATCTGCAGGGTCATTGTGGAGGAGAAACAGAAGTGTGATGGTCAGGAAGGCAGTGCAGCCACCAGGGATCTGTTTTGATTTACCAGTTGGGCATTTGCAGCACCTAGCTTGTTGGAGGAGGAAATGAGGATTGGAAGTGAGACTGGATTAATTTGCTTTAATGAGATACAAATGCATGGACACAAAGTAGTTGCCTCTCAAAGGTGCAATTCTGAAGTCGCTATTCAAGACACGAGGAGAAAATCAGGAACATTTTTCTTCATGCCAAAATCTGATTTTTTTCATTCTCACCTCAATTTTGTTATGATACAGGCAACACACAGGCAGTTGCCCAAGGCAGGAATCAAACCCAGGTTCCTGGCATTGTAAAGCAGCAGTGCTAACCACTGAGCCACCGTGCTGCATGATAAATTCAAATGGTTATTAAAGGTGATACAATGTCAGTAAAGGGGATATTGCTGTTTCAAGGAAAGGAGTTCTCCCAATATCTGTAGCAAAAGTTTTCAAAACCCGAATAAAAGAAAAATATTGCAGATGTTGGAAAACTGGAACAAAAAACAGAAATTACTGGAGAAACTCAGCAGGTTTGCTCCTCGGAAAGAGAAATTTCTCTTTCCACAAATGCTGCCAGATCCATTCAGTTTTACCAGCACATTCTATTTTCATGAAATAAAGTTTAACTGATAATGATTTTTTTTTAATATCATCTGCAACCTAGAAGCATGGCATTCCAACCAGAACTCTATCAACAAACATATTGAGTTAGACCCCATCTACTACCCCCTGAGAAAAGGAACAGGAAGTGACTTCACCACAGGAAATATCACCACAGGAAATGACATCATCAACCAAAAGAAACCCAAATGTATAAATGGAAAGCAGGAATTTTCAGCATTGCTTCACCTGCGGCCCATTGAAGATGTTACCTAGTAGGTGATGAAACGTCTGAAAATGAACCTTCCAGCTCAGTGAGCAAACCTTCATCCAGAACCTCAACCTGAGCTACAAATCTTCTCAAAACACGCTAAAAACGTGCTCAAAGCTCAGTTGTACAAAACCATTGCTAACTCTAAAAGAAAGGAATGATCGCATGGCACTGATAAAAGCACTGGAAATGACCATGGCAAACCCAGCCCTGCCAACCCCACAGAGTCTTACTTACTAACACCTAAGGGCTTGTGCAAAACTTGGGAGAGCAATTACTCACGCTAGTCAAGAAGTCGCCCTATTATGATAATCGTCACAGTAGCAGATCTACAGACAATGTCCCACTTTCTTAGTCACCGGACAGTCCTAACAGAGATGGTAGCAAAATGGTATAAAGTCAGGAGTGAGTTGACCTGGGAGTCTTCAATGTTGACTTTAGACCCCATGTAGTCTCATACCATCAGATTAAATATGGATAAAGAAACCTCCTCCTGATTACCACCTATCATGCTCTTTCAGCTAATGAATTAATGCTCCTTTACATGGAACACCACTGAAGACAGCAAGGGCAGAGAATGTACTTTGAGAGTGGCACCTCAGTGTGTTTTACCAAGGATGGCTTGATAGCATCACTACTAATCTAACTCACCAGTTTCTAGAGAACATGGCTACCGGATTGAGTCTGCAAAAGATAGTGAGTAAACAGCAAGAGGAAAGCCTTACATGGTGGCTCAGTGGTTAGCACTGCTGCCTCACAACACCAGGGATCTGGGTTCGATTCCAGCCTCGGGCAACTGTCTGTGTGAAGTTTGCACATTCTCCCCACGTCTGTGTGGGTTTCCTCCCACAATCCAAAGGTATGCAGGTCAGGTGAATTGGTTATACAAAATTGCCCATAGTGCTAGGTGCATCAGTCTGAGTGAAATGGATCTGGGTAGGTTACTCTTCAGAGGGTCAGTGTGGACGTTGTTGGGCTGAAGTGCCTGTTTCCACATTGTAGAGAATCTAATCTAATCTTACGAGGCATGGTCCTCACCAATCGACCTGTCTTAGATGTATTTGTCCGTAATAGTATTGATGAGTGGAACCAGCACACATTTAATATGGAGACAAAGTCCTATCTTCATACAGGAGATATCCTCATTGCTATTTTCTGTGGTATTACCATATTTAATCTTTGAACAGATCTAGCAACAGTATTCAGTAAAAGTCTATGCCTCATCATCTGGCACATACCTCCACTCTACCATTACAATCAAGCTACATGATCAACCTGAGTTCAATGAAGAGTGAAGGAACAGCACCAGACATACCTAAAAATTAGTTGTCAGCCTGGTAAAGCTATGAGAGAATTGCTTGCATGTTGAACAACATGAATAGTGATTGATAAACAGGGCTAAGTGCTCCCACAACCAATGACTCAGATCTCAACACTGTTACCCTGCCATATTCAGTTGTGAATAGTAGTGGACAGTTAAATAATTAATGGGGGGAGGATGAAGCTCCAAAACAATCATTATCATCATCAGATACTGAAGCACGCTGTACCCTAATGGAACCAGACCTGGATAACATTTAGGCTATGGTTAACAAATAGTACGTAAGATTTGTGCCAGACAAGATCCAGGTAATCATCATTTCCAATAAGAGAGAATCTAACCATCACTCCTTCACATTCAATGACATTCAAACCTTTTACAGGCATTTCAAGACCAGATGACAAATTGGTAGGCTTTAGCACAATACAAATAAGGATATTAATTCGACTGCAACATTTTTTTAAAAACTGATGCGGAAGAATGATTTGTCATTGAGGCAAAAATGTTAACTGTTACGACCCACATGTTCTCAAACCCCACTACTCCTGTGGTGGCCTCAAAACTTAATGATGTAATCTAAGATAAAAATTTCTGATTTTCCTGTGAAAGCAAGTTAACAGAAAACAACAACCAGGTTTTTGTACTTAATAAAAAACCTAATTATTACAAGGAAGTAAATAGTTCTGAATATCCACATATGGCTCTATTAGTTAAAACTCTCAAGCCCTTTTAAAATGGCATGCACGCAAACAGACAGACCCAGATAAACAGAAACCGTTGGCTTCATGGGTGAAGGGAAAAATAAAGCTGGGAACTCAGTCAGCAAGTTTTCCTAAGATAATCCATTTGACTTGCCAGGACATTTTGTTCTTCAATCTCATTTCTCCAAGTTTGTTCACTTCCTTTGCAGGACACAAAGAGCAAATGGTACACTAACTGCGCTGTCAATCACTGGATTTGTTGGGCTTCAGTTATTTATAAAGCAAAGAGAGACAATGTCAGAGATCCAAGGATTCTCATTATATTGTTTAAATCCACAAACTATTAAGTTATCCAGGAATCAATCAGATAGCTATTGCCAGATTGATGATGATTGGCATCCACAACTGGGTACAATTGTAAAAACCAAGTCACTACTTGCTGCTGGCCAAAACTCACTTGGTGTACACACCATGATACCAGGCCATCTATAAATGGCTTCCCCTACTACGTGAGCAAAGCATTAGTGCAAACACCATAGATGATGAGTTTCAGTAACTTGTTTTTGAAAACACCGCAATTCCTTTCACAATTCTTGGCTTTAAAACAGTTTCTTTTTGCATTTTAGTCCACTATCAAAAATACAGAAAATCGAATGATAAGGACTTTACGTGTCTGATAAATCAAAGTTCCTACTGGAGAATACCTTGATGCGCATCTGAGTAACTCTATAATTTGTTCCATAATTCTTGGTACCCAATTATTAAACTAATAGCCCCCAATATTATCCTATGCATTAAATGTAGAATCAACATGCAGTTTCTACGTATTCATCACAAGGTAATTATAAATAAGCAAAGCTCTCTTAACAGATTAACTTGCTTTATCCTTGTTAATGGAAGCTAACGATCATGAATTACAGCATATTACTGTTCCCGAAAAGGAGCTGGGGCAGCTAGCATATGGTTCAGAATATAAAATATATACCCCAGTCCTACTTATCCGAGTTAAAGGCCAAGATCATCACAAAGTCGCAATGAATCCTGAGCCATTTTAAACCTTGAATGATTTTGCTTGAAGTAACAGACGTTTTAATGACATTTATAATTGCCCTAGTTCTAGTAAACAAAGGTAACCTTCAGTCAATTTTCAAAACACTCCAATTGTATCATGTCTGCTTATTTGATTGACTACTTTCCTAGGAGGAAACATATCAATCATTTTAGTGAACTTGCAGCATATTATGTCAGCATTTTCACTTTTATTCACAATATTTAAGTAGATCACTGTTATAAATTCCCCCTTTGTACATCTTTGCGTACTGCCAGCATTGAAACCTATTAATATAATAAAACAAAGAACTGTGGATGCCAGAGATTCAAGAAAACAAGAATTGCTGGAGAAACTCAGCAGGTTTGCCAGCATCTGTGAAGAGAAAACAGAGTTAACATTTCGAGTCCAGCAATCTTCTTCAGAACTTGAATTGAAATCTGAGTTTCTCCAGCAATTTATGTTCTTAATAGAAATTTAATCACCAGGTACCTGATGAATGTTGGCAGAATTGTGTTGGTAGTTAAATAACTGAAGAAACATCATTGTTATCAATGCTTTTTTTAAGATACCATACAATCCTGTCATCATACCCATTAAAGCTGACTCAACCATATTTGACTGATAAAAAATTCTCCTGTATATTACAATTCAAGATGAAAATTATATTTCACATGAATCATACTATAACCAGTCTGCAGAGTTACTTCCTGTTATATTTCAAAACGAAACTTTAGATCAAAGATACAACATTATTTTATAATTAGGAACTATAAAGCTTTCATGATATTTCCTGATCTTAAACTGATTTCCTGATGCATCAGTGAATTGACAAAACAAGGATAGAATGACTGTATTGGATAGCATGTCAAATTATGTTATTTAATGTCTTTTTATTCCATAACATTCATCATATTTTGGATTTATTTTATTTAAATATTACTGATTAGCATGCATTTTAGACTGAACCACGAACATTAGCTATAATTTTGTTCCTGTGAAAGCATTTTTTGTGAAAGAGGAACCAAATATTAGGGAAGAAAATATTGTGATTAAGTACATTGAATGCTATGTCAACTGTAGAGTCCACACTACAGACAAATCAATGATATTTGGAGGCTAAAAAGAGTATAAAATTACAGGGATTATAAATCAAATGGCTCTAATCTACTGGACACAACACAGGATAAGTATCTGGAGATCTGTGAAGGTCTGTTTCCCACTCCCCAGCAAAGGAAGAATAAGAAGCCAAAGTGCTCATGAAGAACTTCCAGAAAGCATCTGACTCCTAAGAGAAAAAACAAACACAAGACATGATAACATTCAGAAAGTTGGGTGGAACTGAAGGAAGGGAAACAATGACATAGCTGAGGCTGGAAAAAATAATTGAATGCTGGAACTTGCTAAAGCATAGAAACAAATAAAGCACCAGCTCAGATTAAATCAAAATTAAATACTGAGAGACATAAGACAAACAGATAAAAGCATTGAAACAGATCCTGCAAATAAGAATGTACACAAAAGAAAGTGCTGGAATCAATCTTTTTAACATTCAGTTCTTCTTAATTAGCTATGCAACAGGTCATATTAACATTACTTTAGAGTTCCAAGACTGGCCTTTCTGTCATCCATAAAGATGCAAATTTCCAAAGTTCACTCTCTTAATGCCATCCAAAATAACTTTTCACATGTTTGCCCAAACTTCATTTTGTGCTGGTCCATCTGTTTTTAGTCTGTTCTTTAACTGGGGATATTGCTAAAAAAGACAATATTTGGACTACTTTCAGCAAAAAAAATAGTCATTTTAAGTTCCAGACGTTGATTCATTCTTCTCCAATCAAAAGGGCCAAAGTCAATGCATCCTTTCTGACCAACAACATATAAACATTTATGCTTGTGCACACATGGAACATACAACCATAGAAAAGATACAATACTGAAAGCGGCATTCATCCCACTGTGTCAGCACTAGCTGTCTATTATTATTCCACTTACCAGCACCTGAATACAGTATAGCCTTGTGGGTTACAGCCCTTCATGTGCAGAGACACGATCATTTAAATAAGTTGAGGGTTTCCATCTCAACCATGAAATTCAGCAGTGAATTCCACACTCATGATTTTAAAACAATACTCTCCTGACAGACCTGTGCAGTCTCAGCTTATGCGATGATTTGGAAGGACCTGATTCATTAAGGCAATGAAGGTGATGCTGCCAATAATCCCCTACCCAGTTGTTTAATGAAAAATTAATTTCTCTGCAGTACAAAGATGTAACCTGAACGTATTGTGCCATGGACAGTGGATGTATTGGCCCTGGTATTTCTCTCCCCTGTCTGATCACCCAGATGCCAGTCTGGAGGATCTCATATGAACTCCTCAAATTTTTCCCTGAGGCAAGAGCAAATGCAACTGCACATTGTAGACCTGAAGGCTGCAGCAGATCTAATGTCTATAAGCAACAGGCAAAAGGCCTTTGCTCCTATCATTGTTTTACGGCTTCTCAAACAAAAGGGGACAATTACCCTCTGGGGGCCTCTCTATGCTTTGCTGTCCATTCCTCTCACCCCTTTTGATCAGACAAGAAATTTCTGTAAAACCTCTTGCAATTAATTTGGATATCCCATCCAATATCCAGTCCATTCAGGGACCCAGGTTCGATTCCAGCCTCGGGCGACTGTCTGCTTGGAGTTTGCACATTCTCCCTGTGTCAGCGTGGGTTTCGTCCGGGTGGTCCGGTTTCCTTCCACAGTCCAAAGATGTGCGGGTTAGGTGAATTGATCATGCTAAATTGCCCATAGTGATAGATGCATGAGCAGGTGAATGGGTCTGGGTGGTCTTCGGAGGGTCAGTGTGGACTTGTTGGGCCGAAGGACCTGTTTCCGCACTGTAGGTAATCTAATCTTAAATATTATGTTGCTACACATTAGCCACCTTCCTAGTTCATTCATGTTCTCTTGTATATGGTTTGCCTTTCCCTGTTTTTCAAATCTCCTTCAATTCATGAACCCAGCTCTGAAATTCCCATGTAAAGAATTTCAGGATCTTCAAACTTTTCTTCATAGCTAAATGCCTTAAACTAGCTATCAGCTTGGTTAACACTAAAATCAAGATAACTACCTGCAGTATGGTGATCAGAGGTGTGTAAGCCACTCTAGATATCAGTGTTAGACAAAAACTAGTTGTCAAATGGGATTTGTTTCTATTTCCCTAGCTATACAGTACGTCCTAAAGTACCATTCCTTTTTTCCCGCTACATTAAATTGGTTGCATATGTTTTTGCTGATTTCAGTGAGCTAACCATCATTATCTCCAGATACTTATCCTGTGTTGCGTCTAGTAAATTCGAACCATTTGATTTATATTCCCTGTATTTTTATACTCTTTAGGAGAAACTGAGGACGGCAGATGCTGGCGATCAAAGTTGAAAAATGTGGTGCTGGAAAAGCACAGCCTGTCAGGCAGCATCCGAGGAGCAGGAGAGTCGACGTTTTGAGCCTTAGCTCTTCATCAGGAACAAGAGGGTGGCCCAAGGAGGCTGAGAGATAAATGGGAGAGGGGTGGTGGATGGTAGCTGGGAATGCGATAGGTGGATGAAGGTGGAGGGTGATGTGACAGGTCAGAGAGGAAAGTGGAGCGGATAGGTGAGACGGAAGATGGACAGGTAGGACAGTTCAAGAAGGCGTTATCCAGTTGGTAGGTTGGAACTGGGATAAGGTTGGGGGAGGGGAAGTGACGAAACTAGTGAAATCCACATTGATCCCATGTGGTTGAAGGGTCCCAAGGCAGAAGATGAGGTGTTCTTTCTCCAGGCGTCGGGTGGCTAGAGTATGGCAGTAGAGGAGGCCCAGCACTTGCATGTCCTTGACAACGTGGGAGGGGGAGTTGTTTTGTCACAGGGCGGTGGGGTTGTTTAGTCTGTGGTGTCCCAGAGATGTTCTCTGAAACGTTCTGCAAGTTGGCGGCACTTGCATGTCCTTGACAACGTGGGAGGGGGAGTTGTTTTGTCACAGGGCGGTGGGGTTGTTTAGTCTGTGTGTCCCAGAGATGTTCTCTGAAACGTTCTGCAAGTTGGCGTCCTGTCTCCCCGATGGAGAGGAGACCACAACAAGAGCAACAGACACAGTAGATGACATACTTCCATATGCATCATCTACTTTACAACCCCACCACCCTGTGGCCAAACACTGCAACTCCCCTTCCCACTCCACCAAGGACATGCAAGCCCTGGGCCTCCTCCACCACCAAACTCTAGCTACCCAATGCCTGGAGGAAGAACACCTCATCTTTAACCTTGCGACCCTCCAACCACACGGGATCAACGTGGATTTTACCAGTTTCCTCATTTCTCCTCCCCCCACCTTATCCTAGATCTAACCTTCCAACTCAGCACTAAACTTCTTGAACTGTCCCACCTGTCCATCTTCGTTCCCACCGATCTGCTCCACCCCCCTCTCCGACCTATTGCCACCACCTCCCGCCTTCATCTACCTATCGCATTCCCAGCTACCTTACCCCCAGCCCCACCCCTTTCCCATTTATCTCTCAGCCTTCTTGGGCCATGCCCTCATTCCTGATGAAGAGCTTATGCTCGAAATGTCAACTCACCTTCCCCTTCGGATGCTGCTTGACCAGCCGTGCTTTTCCAGCAGCACATTTTTCGACTTTTATACTCTTCAGCCTATCTCCAAAATTCTTTTTGTAATTAGTCTGTCTCTTCCCAATTATTTACAGTTCTCCCACTCTGAAGCTGAGACACTTGAATTGTTTATCTTTGATGTATGGATGCAGTGTAATCACATCACCCTTCTTCCAGATTAGCCTTTTTTCAAATCACTTCAGAAGCTAGCTGCCTCCTCAGTGTGCTTCAATCTGGTGGGCCACCTGATTGAGTGACAGACTATTAAAAACCTTGCCATAAAACCAATGCATATATCATCAAGTACCTAAAAAAATTAAATCAGTGCTGACTCAATTTTACTATACCATATCCGTATGAGTGTTTTAGCATGCCATGTCAATGTGCTGCCTGGAACAGATGCTGCCAACTGGCTTTGGTTAAGTTAGTCTTCTTTGTCACTGTGCACTATTTCTGTTTTAAATGATTCCCTAAACACATTACCAATTGAGCTGATTAACAAGGTGGACACCAGTAAATATTTAAATGCTAAATATTTAATAATAAGTGAAGTTAACCAAATGAAATACTAACTTGTGGATGGAAGAGTGAGACTTTAAATTTCACAAATTGTACTCAGCATATCTTTTCATTCTATGGATTGTGAACAGGCCAGACATTGATTAAATTTCAGAGATTGGTTAAAGTAGAGCGAGATGTATTTGAGTTGTCCATAAACATAGAAGATTTTGAAAGCAATTTACAGCAAACATTAAACAGTAAAAATTCTAACATTTCATTGGCTTATTAGTGGGTGCAGAGATTGTATGTGAGATTATACCACACCCAGTAGAAACGATACAGGTAGCACACACACCTCACTCTGCTTATCTCCATGGTGTGACAGGCAACCTGGCATTCAAGGCAATGCTAACTGACTGCATGCTCAGCAGGGAGCTTAGGTTCATTTGAGGTTTGCACCAATTAATGCATCTCCTAAAGTGGAACTTCATTCTTGCTGCAAGAAAGAACTGTGGAAGAACTGCAGATTAAGACGTGATGATGCAGAAAGTCAAAGACATTCTCAAATGCAGCACTGCCCTCTGAAAAGGTGGGGTAGACAGATTCGATAGCAACTATTTAATAAATAAATCACTAAACACAAAACAAATTGCAGAGCTTTGACAGAAAGAAGCAGGGGAACAGGACCAGTTACATAGTACTCCTCAGCTGATGTAAGATTTTACCATTAGCAATGATCATTTTTTTTCCATCTGATTGATAACTGAGACCACAAGAGAAAAGCATGAAAATCATCAAAGCTTACTCATTAATATGCTATTTCGTAGAGTGCTGACATCAATTCATGTGAGGAAAGAATGGAGGGAAACATTGATGTAAGCTATGGAGGAGGCATAAGTTAAACATGAGGTTTACAAGTAAGATCTAATATTAGGAACACTATGAGAATTTCTAGGGGCACTAAGAATTCTACGAACATATTTTTTCCTTCCCTAATTTAACTATTACTATAGTTGCAGTGTTACACTGAGGGCATTCAGTTTTCAGATGACACAAAGGTAGATGGATGGGAAGGTAGTGTCGAGGAGACTGCAGAAGGACTTGAACAGGCTAAGGAAGTGGGCAAACAGTGGCAGATGGAATACAATGTAGGAAAGCATAGGGTTTTTCACTTTGGTAGGAAGAATAGAGGAGTTGACTATTTTCTAAATGGGGAAACGCTTCAGAAAGTCTGAAGCACAAAGGGACTTGGGACGCCTAGTTCAGGATTCTTTTATGGTTAACATATAAATTCAGTTGGCAGATAGAAAGGCAAATGCAATGTTAGCATCCATTTCAAGAGGGCTAGAGTACAAGAGCAGAGATACACTGTTGAAGTTGTACAGGACTGTGGTCAGACTGTGTTTCGAATATTGTGAGCAGTTTTGGGCCCCTTATCTAATGAAGGATGTGTTAGCATTGGAGGGGATCCAGAGGGGATTTACAAGAATGATCTTGGAGATGAAGGGCTTGTTATATGAGCAGCATTTGAGGACTCTGGGTCTGTACTTGATGGAGTTTAGAGGGATCTCATTGAAACAGAATACTGAGAGACTTGGATTAAGAGGACATGGAGAAGATGTTTCCACTAGTAGGGGAGTCTAGGACCCAAAGTCTCAGCCTAAGAGTGAAGGGATGACTCTTTAGAACCAAGATGAATTGGAACTTTTTCAGACAGAGGGTGGTGAATCTGTGGAACTCACCACCACTGTAAACTGTGGAGGCCAAGTCATTGAGCATGTATAAGACAGAGATAGATAGGTTCTTGATTGGTAAAGTGATCAAGGCTTATGGGGAGAAATGGGGTTGAGAAACATCAGCCACGATCAAATGGCAGAACGGGCTCGATGGGTCAAATGGTCTAATTCTGTTCCTACATCTTATGGTCTCATGGTAAAGGAATTCAATGCTATTGCAGTCTCTAAGTCACATTTCATTGTCTTTGACAGTAGGCAGTTATGACACTTTCCATGATGTCCATCGCTGATACAAGAAAAGGAAGCTATTATTTTATCTTTAAGGTGGTAATAAATGTTGATAATAAATCAGTGGTGGTGATATTTTTGACAATTGTCAGCACATGCATTCTGCTTGGTTCATTGTTATGCAATTAGGCTTGTCTTATGAGAAATCAAAACCCTTCCATTCTTGAGAATACAATTAGGCACAGTCACACAATTAAGCAAAGTGAAGCAAGTACTGTTACGCTGATATGGTATCATTCTGTCTTACACTTGGCATTCAGAAATTGACATACTAACCCGATATTTTTACATTAGCAAACATTATGAGCATTGAAAACTGCAAAGATATCAAGTGCTTTAGAATTAAAAGTACAAGAAAATTAGAATGTTACCTTTCTGAATCATCCTTGTAGGAAGCAACATTTTCACCATTCCTGTCTTCTGAAGTGAGCTCCGAGTCTGGACCCAGTTGGTGGCACTGTTCATTCCTCAGGTCCCAGTTGTGTAGTGGCCGGTGGCTCAGAGGGTTGTCAGGTGAGTCTTTGTGGTATGAGTTCCTCCTCTTGCAGCGCAGTAGCTTTTCGTACGCTTTGCGGAAATCCCGGTTGAGGGTGGCATAAAGAATAGGGTTCAGGGCTGAGTTAACATAACCCAACCACAGGACCACAGCAAAGACAGTCTTGTTGGCCGGTCTCCCCGAAATCCCTTCATGGGTAAACACTGTGAAATAAGGGAACCAGCAAATGATGAAGACTCCCATCACTGTCGCTAGTGTTACAGTTGCTTTATGCTCCTTCACAGTTGGCAGTGATCGGTTCAGTGCTGTGCATCCAGTGACAGTGTTGATTCGTTTGGCCTGTTCCCTTGCTATTTTGAATATTCGATAATAAGTCAGGCACATGATGGGCAAAGGGATGTAGAAGGTGATGAAAGCATCTATGAGGGCATACCCTTTGTTGAGCTCTAAGTGGCATCGATTGGTTTTGGCTAAGCTTTGCACTGATAAGTCTTTGGTATTCCAACCTAAGTTGATAGGCAAGAAGGACACCATGATTGAAATGCACCAGATGAGACTGAGGGAGATGACAACTCTGTTGCGAGTAATAAGCACGGAATATCTCAGTGGAGCTGTCACAGCATAGTAACGGTCCAGACTGATCATGAACAGATTGAGGATGGAAGCTGTACACAGCATGACATCCAAGCTGGTGTAGATGTTGCAGAAGGTGTCTCCAAATGGCCATTCAAACAACTCTGAGATAGCTGAAAATGGCAGGACCAGCAAACCCAGCAGTAGATCTGTAGCAGCCAGGGACACAATGAAACAGTTTGTGTGGTTCTGGAGTTTCCGGTTCAATCCAACCGCTAGGCACACCAGCACATTCCCAAAGATGGTTATTATTACAATCACTCCTAAAACTAATCCAATCAGAACTGTGGAGAGTACTGTCCTGTTCTCAGATGAAGTCGTGACATTCTGGCTCCCCTCCACTTCCATGATGTTGGAATTAGAAAATCATAGTCAAAACGGAGATAAATTCTACTGTGCAATAAAGTTGACTCACAGCAAGTACTTAAGTTTCAATATTACTTAAGTTTCAAGTCTGTGCAGATAGCACATCCATGGTTATTTGGGAAATTATTAATGAGCCAGTTAAAACCATCTTCACCATCTCGGCCATAAATGTTTGTTTTACCAATGCTTGGTAGATCCAAGGGGGTGTTGCGAACATAACTTCCTAATCCCATCCATCCTGTGTGTGTTGGTACACATTCAGTCTTGTCAAATTGTGTATGTGGCCATGCTAATAGGCAGAGGCTGTAACAAAAATGGCAGTGATAAATGTCTAACTCACATTGGACTACTACAGAAGCAAAATACTGCAGATACTGGAAATCTGAAATTAAAGATAGAAAACATCAGAAATATTCAACAAAGCTGGCAGAACATTTCTGATAAAACATCAATGTAAAATGGCAAATCTGTTTCTCTCTCTCCAAAGATGTTGTCGGACTTGTTGAAAATTTCCACAATGTCTTTTACAAATTGGATTGCATCAGCATCTTATTTTCGGTAAATACATAATTCTCTCTAACCTTTACCTCTCAGAGATTGGAGTTGGATTATTAATACCAAAAGATTACATTTCTGTGGTAAGTATCCAATATTTCACATTACATTTATTAATATTCCTCACCTTTCTGTTTCATTATCCAAACTGTACAAATATTAAATATTTTTCAATTGTCTCAAGTCAAGTTAAATAGTATATACAGTTTTGTTTTGAACAATGTATTAGTGAACAACAGTTATTCAAGATGTAAATTTAGCAAGAAAATACAGCTAACTAAAAGTTTCATTGTCTTCTTTCACAGCAGGACAGAGTAAATTTATACAGTACTATCCAGCTCATCTCTATATTCTTACGATACTAATGAAGTGCTTAAGTTATGTTTGTGGTTTTCATTCTGGTAATGCACATTCTGAGTCACTGCTGGTAAAATAAATCACTATGTCATTACTTTGTAAGCTTCGATGTTAGGCTTTCAGGATATGGACACAAAGGTAAAATATATAACACCATGTACCAGCAACTTATTTAAATTCACACAATTTACTAAAAAAAAAATTGGTCATCATATTGGATCCAAACCCGTAGCCAAATGAGGCATTTTAGGAGCAAACAAACAGTCAAGTGCAATACAGACCATCTGTTAAATTACTGTCAAAGCACTGTCCTCAGCTATTTGAGAGTATAATGTCATTGCACTGTCTAAAAATAATTAAAATACAAAACTTGGTATTAACAAAGCAATGCTTTTTATTAAATGCATGCTGTTAATTATTTGCTGAATGTTTCTAATCAACCTAGGGTCATGCAACCAAGAAAAGCAATGCTGTGACTACACACTCTTTGTGAACAATGATTTTTTTTTGCTATAAATTCTGTATCTTACAATCGTGTACTCCACAACCACCTGAAGGAGCAGCACTCCGAAAGGTAGTGCTTCCAATTAAACCTGTTGCACTATAACCTGGTGTCGTGTGATTTTTAATTTTGTGAACAATTGCAGCGTCTATAGACAAATCAGAAATACGCGCTTCCACCCTAAAGACTGGCCCTTACATGTTCCAGCACAGTTTTACTGCCTGCCTTAGAGTGGCAATTTGAAAACCTCCCCTACCTCTTACCTAACAGTAATCAAGTAGCATTTGAATTAATCCATAAACAAAGTTCTTAAACTCAGAAAAAACTCAGCAAGTCTGACAGCATCCATAGAAAGAAATCAGAGTTAATGTTTCAGGTCTAGTGACCCTCCCTCAAAACTGATGGCAGCTAGGAAAAGGCTGGTATTTATGCATAAAATCTTGTGGGGGGGAGGGGGAACAATGGCGGGAGAATAAACAATAGGTGGAGATAGAGCCCAGGTTCATAGCTCCTTGCAAGTAAAATCGCAGGTAGATAAGATAGTGAAGAAGGCATTTGATGTGCTTGCCTTTGTTAGTCAGTGCATTGAGTATACAAGTTGGGAGGTCATGTTTTGGCTGTACAGGACATTGGTTAGGCCACTTTTGGAATACTGCATTTAACTCTGGTCTCCCTACTATAGGAAGGATGTTGTGAAAATTGCAAGGGTCCAGGAAAGATTTTCAAAGATGTTGCTTAGGTTGGAGAGTTTGAGCTATAGGGAGAGGCTGAACAGGCTGGGGTTATTTTCCCTGGAGTATCAAAGGCTGAGGGGTAACCTTATAGAGGTTTATAAAATCATGAGGGGCATAGATAGGGTAAATAGACAAAGTCATTCCCTCGGGGTGGGGGAAGTCTAAATCTAGATGGCATAGATTTAAAGTGAGAGGAGAAAGATTTAAAAGGGACCTAAGGGGCAACCTTATCACGCAGACGGTGGTGTGTGTATGGAATGAGCTGCCAGAGGAAGTGGTGGGAGCTCTTTTAAATTGCAACATTTAAAAAGTATCTGGATGGGTATATGAACAGAAAAGTTTTAGAGAGATGTGGGTCAAATGCTGGTAAATGGGACTAGATTTATCTAGGAAAGCTGATCGACATGGATGGGTTGGACCGAAGGGTCTGTTTCCATGCTTGTACATTTCTGTGACTCTAAGAGCCATTCAATCATGGATTACCTCAATTACTGCTACTATTCTGGTCAATCATCTCCCAATCTGGCCCACGCTCCCACCAAATCTGAAAATTGGGCTTCAGTGGCATAACACCAGTTTTTCACCAAAAGCTAGCTTCACCAAGGTAAATCTTGCATTATTCCTGAGTTTCCATCTTGCTAAACTGGATCAAGCAAGCACTGTTTGTTGCTTTTAAACCCCCACTCTCAGCTATACTGGCCAATTAGTGGTGCCTGGACTCTTGTGAACACTACAACTTCCAGAACATTCCTAAGCCCTGACTGGAGGAGAAAGTGAGGTCTGCAGATGCTGGAGATCAAAGTTGAAACTTTATTGCTGGAACAGCACAGCAGGTCAGGCAGCATCCAGGGAACAGGAGATTCGACGTTTCGGGCACAGGCCCTTCTTAAGCCCTGACTGCAATATCTAACCACCTAATAACTTGTAGAACTCAACCTGTCATGTTAGAGCAAAGAAATATCATGTGCTCTTTGGACTTCATCCACTGTCCTCTATACAGAACTATTTGCAGCTCAGTTGCCTTCCTTGTAATACAGCTTAAAATCAGCACTTCATTGAGTCTACTCTCTGCCTTTTGCACAGCTCACTAAAATTACTTCTAAAGCACAGAGATAATAAAATACTCAACCTATTTTCCATGAGACAGAACCATATTTCAGTTGAATTCTCTGCAAGACAGCTAACCATCAGAACTCCTAACATGAAAAGTGCCCTATTTCTGTCTCTTTGTCCGAGGCAGTACCTGAAATTGCTTTTCAATAACCCCTGAACTGTGCTGAGAAAACCTCATGAAAACTTTTCAATAAGCCCTTCCATTTTGTGGGTGAGAAATGAATATTGCTACTATATAGCTTTTCAAGCTGGGTGAGCTCTGAATTGTACATTCCACAGAGAATGCTGGCTTCCCTGATACAATTGGGTACACAGGAAATGGCTTTCATGTTCCCTTTCCTGCCTTGTCAATGTAGCTGCCTACTTCCCAAAGGGAGTGAGTATCCTTATGCCATGTGTCACCACTTCACCCCCAAAAACCCCATCTGTGCACATTCACACTGGGTTGTGCCCATACTTCACCTACATGAGGAGAAAAGCATGAAAAGACATTAGCATGCAGGCATGAGCACTATGTCCGTATAAATTGACAGAGATAGAGATGGCCGTTCCCAGAGCTGTGAATGTCGGTGTTTGTTACTGGCAAGAAGAATCTGGTAGGGGGAAGTTAGGACTCAAAGAACTAGAGTTGATGCAAACCAATAAAGCATCATATGACATGTGTGCCTCAGACATTGGTGAGGTATTCATTCCAAAGTAATCTTTTATGGTTGTATCTTTGTCCCATTTAAGTCTTCGGTGAAACGTACCCAGATATAGACATTCCCCTTGTTGTGCTGAAGGTCAGTCAGCTGATATTGCATGAGCTGCTGAGTGCTGTAGTTCATTTAACATTTTAAGCGTGACCCCTGGCAGATGTGTGACAGCCAGTAGCTCTGTTGTACAATTGGTGCTACATCGATAGCTGCAAGGAAGTGACTGACAGGAGACACCTTATGGAAAAGCCTGGCACACAATCTTGCATGTGACAATCCTCTGCAGTGACAATCTAACAAATCTTAATTTACATGCATAGTGGGATGAACCAAGTAGACAGTAATACATACCCCAGCAGAGTACAGCAAATCAATCACCATCTTATGCATTGGAACCAGGTTCTCATGAACTTCCCATGGATACAAACCTCTGCAGTCATCTCTGCCCATGCTATCTTTGACAATTGGGATGGCTTTCTGTTACCATCCCAAGGGGAAAAGCAAGTCCCTTCTCTCTTGATCAACCTACAGCAGAACCTCTGTGGTGTGTCACTGAAACACGGGCACTGCATTTTTCCAGTCTCTGACATCTGCAGAGGTGGATGGGGATGATGAACAGAGATTGAGTGGTGCTCCTGGGTTGGAGAAAGCTAAGTGGTGTTTGGGTGCCTTTTCATTATGGTGTCTTGAATTAGGAGCCGGGATGATTATGGTGGGTAGATAGCAAAACCTCCTGCCACATGTCCATAAAATTTAGCATTTTACTGGGGTATCAATTGACCCATGAGATGAGAAGAACATAATTGTCCAAGAAAACTTGACCAACTCTGGGCAGGTGTATTTCCTTTAAGGTCTCAGAAAAAAAAACAAAGTTCAGAGAGTTCTACTGAATTGTGTTAACATCAGGAATCAATCTGCCCACATTGAAAGAGATTATGAGTTGAATTGATACAGATGTGTAAATATAGTAAATGGGAACAAATAGTTTTCAGCAACTGAGGAAGTTTCAAATTGGTGGCATAGAAACAGAAAGAATATAAATATTTATGAATAAAGTGCCTTTCATAACTTCCAGAATGCCAAAACTCTTTGCCACCAATCAAATATTTTTGAAAGATAGCCACTGATTTAATGTAGGAGAAGTAGCAGCAAACTCCCACAAACTGCATTATTGACCAATAGTCTGTTTTTGTAATGTTGATTGAGGGATTCATATCAGGTGGGACATCAGGGACTGGACTGCTACAATTTAAAATAGCATCATGGGAACTTAAACATACATCTCTGAGAGTAGACAAGTCTTTGGGAAATATATCATCTAAAAGATCTCACTTCCAATGGTGCAACATTCAGCCAGACCTGCAGTAGAGTATCAGCCTCAATTCTTGTGCTGAAATCTTGGGAAAAGTTTTCAAACTCTATAAAACTCTGACTTAGAGGGGAGAATACTGCCACTGAGGCCTGAGGATGTTTATTAGAGACGATTTAAGACAGTGAGGATTATAAATGCTGAGAAATGCACCTACAAGAGCTGGAGATAGAAACAGAGACCACAACAATTACAAAAATGTATTAGAAGGGCAAAGGGGAACACAGAAAGGTAGGAACAGGGTTGGTACATCTCATTACTAAACAAATGCAAATAATTGGAAATACTGAAGATCTGAAACCAAAACAGAAATTGCTAAAGAAGCTTAGCAGGTCTGGCAACACTTGTGGGGGGAGAGCAACTCAACATTTTAAATCCTGCGAATCTTCAGCTGAACGTTTATTGCTGCCAGACCTGCTGAGTTTCTCCATCAATCTCTGTTTTGGTTTCATTACGATTACTGCTGTGGAGAGGCAGACTCATCTGAGCTACAAATTCATTTGCTTTCTTAAAAACATATATTATTTCACGGGATGTCATCTTCACTTGCTGGACCATCCCTGATTGCCCTTGAGAAGGTTGTGGGGAGTAGCCTTTTCAACGGCTGCAGTGCACTTGGTGAAGGTACACCAGCAATGGTTTCAGGAGCTCAGTGTATGAAGAGTTCAGGCATGGACCCTTCCTTCCACAGCTCAGGCTACACAGTCCTTCTCTCTCCAGCTGCTCAAGCAATGATCTTTGAATGTGTGGACTAAATTCCACATACTGCAATTCTTGTAACATGCTTTGGACCCACTGAGACCTATTGCATTCCGAGCTACTTTACCCACTTGGCACCCTCCCCCCTCCCCCCATCCCACATTCCTGACGAAGAGCTTATGCTCAAACTATTGACTCTCCTGCTCCTCGAATGCTGCCTGACCAGCTGTGCTTTTCCAGCACCACACTTGTTGACTCTTGATACTGGGTCAGAGCCAGTCAGAGCTGGCTCATCCTCTCATGTTAGTGGCCAATGTCAAAAAGCTGAAAACATGACAGTCTCATTAACTGTATTCGTTGGTGGGACAAGGCCTGCAAGACTGCAAGACCCTAAATGTCCTTGAACTGAGTGGTCTACTAGGCCATGTCAGAGAAAACTTAAAGAGTCAAACACCTTCTTGTGAGTCTGGAGTCACGTAGGTGAGGAGGGCAGATTTATTTTCCTAAAAGAAATATTCCAGAAAAATTCCACCATCTGCAGTATCTGGTGGGATTTCAGTCCACACTCTCAGATCGTTTCACTGGGTTTTTTGGTGATTCATCAAGAGACTCCACCCTCAATTATTTACCCTAGTTATGAATGAAGCTCTGCTAAACAATCTGAAAAAAGCAACCCTACCTCAGTCACTTAATGGACAAAGAACCCATCGGTGCTGCCATGATTGCCTCAGAATCAGACACATCAGAGAACCTCCAAAATATATCAAACACATTCAATCATCAGTAACACTTCTTGGTAAACTTCCTTGCTCAACAAATAAACTAATTGTTTTTAAAAACTTCTCTCCCTCACCCAGCTCCCTCAACCGTCCTTTTTTCCAGCTGCCTTTTTCAGGGCAGAATTCACCTTCATTAGAAAACAAAAGTTTTGGGAAAAGGTGGGTCAATGTTAAAGGTTCTGTCTCGCCTGGACAAGACCCATGCTGAAAGCAAGCAGCAAATAGAAATGAAATGGGACTGACGCCCACATTTAATAACTATTTTTTAACAACCCGGTTGTCTGTACAAACGTGGGCACTGTCACTTATCTGGAACACATTCCCCTCTGAAGTACATATCCCGGAATAACCTGATTCAACTGCTCAGAGGTGCTGGGAGAAAGCAGTTCAGGGTTGGAAGAATAGTGCAGAGTGTGATCGGTGGAAGAGAGTAGGTTACCCGAACTGGTTGTACTTGCCCGCTCTGAAAGGTCCAGCTCGGAAGAAATGTTCTGGTAGAATTGCACAGATGAGCAAAGTGCCGTTCGGCTAACGGTGTTTCCCTGAGTAGCTGCCCGGCCGCCCACTCACTTTACAGACTGAGCCTCCAAACAGGATCCCCTCCCTCAGGGCAGCTCTGACAGGAGCTCCGCGCATGTGCGCCGGTCGCAGAGGACTTGTCCTTCAGCTCAGAGAAAGATTTATCTATAAGATGTTGTTTGTTTTTCATACACGTGAGACTAGCCCTTGTACGAGTGAAATTCAGAAGCAGCACGAACGAAAATATGTAGCAGGAGAATGTAATACGAGTGATGTGTTCATTATCTGAATTGTAGCACTTTCTGGATATATCTGTAACATGTTTCCTTTTACGCTAGAGGAGGACGTCATAAGAAACTTTTTTTAAGACACTTAGATGCAACAAGCCCTTGAAAAACCATTGCCCTGGTACTTCCAGCCGATCTTCCAAGCAGATCTGACCTTAACATTAGCTTCTCGTTGTATTCTGTTACTGCTGTCTCAGCGATATGTTTCCCTTAACTTTCTACTGCACTGCATTTTATTTCTGAACCGCTCGTGTTTTGTGTGAACTTGTCTCCGAGGCTATTGCCTGCACTGTACCTACCTACAGACTGGCCAGGTCGTTGTTTAATTTAAAATGGCCTTTAACATTCTTTGAGTCAACATACGATTCTGCAATCGAAATGTAATTTTTGCAAGACGCGTTATCTCTTTCCAGACAGTTACCAAGATCTTTTCATTTGGAGTTACCGCGGAGCTAAATTGTTTCATAGGCAAACCACCTCCCCCCCCCCCCCAGCTCCTCACATTTCTAAAATTTAAAAAAGTCGCATTTCATATGGGCGACTTTAAACAGAGGCTATTGTTAGTTTCGGTTTTTATTGCCATATTACTGACATGCATTTAAGGGCTCACGGTTAAAAGGTAAGGGACAAATTTCCTTTTTGAGTTATGCCTCAGAAATTTATACTGGCAGATTAAAACAAAAGATGTGCAGGAAACGGTCAATGCTCCCCCATTACGGGGAGGATGGAATTGTCTTTATACAATATCATCCTCAAGTGCTTTACAGTGAAGACCGTTTTGAAATACAGTGACTGTTGTAATGTAGGAAATGTGACTGCCAATGTTAGGTAGCAGGAGGGATGGCTGTTTGGCCAGGACACTAAGGAGAAACATTTTGTTTTTGTTCTAAGTAGTAAAATGATGCCATTTCAGTTTTGATCTACAGTAATCAGTGGAAAGCTTGCTCATGTCACAGTTCACCTTCTGCATTTTAGAAACTTAAGATTTGGATGTGAACATAGGAGACATAATTAGTCAGTTTGCAGATGACACCAAAATTGGAGGGGTAGTGGACAGCGAAGACGGTTACCTTAGAGTACAATGGGATCTTGATCAGGTGGGCCAATGGGCTGAGGAGTGGCAGATGGAGTTAAATTTAAGTAAATATGAAGTGCTGCATTTTGGAAAAGCAATTCAGCAGGAATTGTACACTTAATAGTAAGGTCCTAGGGAGTGTTGCTGAACAAAGTGACCTTGGAGTGCAGGTTCATAGCTTCTTGAAAGTAGAGTTGCAGGTGGATAGGATAATGAAGAAGGCATTTGGTATGCTTTCTTTTATTGGTCAGAGTATTGAGTATAGGAGTTGGGAGGTCATGTTGCGGCTGTGCAGGACATTGATTAGGCCACTGTTGCCTTATTGAGGTTCATAAAATCATGAGGGGCATGGATAGGGTAAATAGACAAGGTCTTTTCCCTGGGATGGGGGAGACCAGAACTAGAGGGCATAGGTTTAGGGTGAGAGGAGAAAGCCATAAAAGAGACCTAAGGGGCAATGTTTTCAAGCAGAGGGTAATGTGTGTATGGAATGAGCTGCCAGAGAAAGTAGTGGAGACTTGTACAATTGCAGCATTTAAAAGACATCTGGATGGGTATCTGAATAGGAAGGGTTTAGAGGGATATGGGCCAAGTGCTGGCAAATGGGATTAGATTTGGTTAGGACATCTGATCGGCATAGACGAGTTGGACCAAAGGGTCTCTTTCTGTGCTCTACATCTCTATGACTTTATGACTCTAAATCAAGGTGCATGTGTTAACAGTAATGCCTGATTTCTAGCACTGAAGAAATAGTTTACCTGGGAAAGCAAATAGGACTTTGGTTTAACAGCACGCCCAAAGGATATTGATAGTGCAATACTCTCTCGTTAATGCAATACTCTCTCGTTAATGCAACGGAAGTGTCAGCGTAGATTTTATGTTGTGCTGGAATCTCTGGAATGAAGTTTATATTTTAATTCAGTATTTAATCCCCAATGTTGGCAGCCACCATGCATTCTGTATGATGGGAAAGGCAAGAAACAAGACATAAGGAAAAAACTCATGCTAATTCTGGCAGAGCAAAAATGCTGAGAAATTCATGTCACACCCATGATGTTTATTAACTTCCAAGAGACCACTGACCATAAGGCACATTGCAGCATCTCACCTATCACATGTTTGAATGGAAAAATCCATCCAGCTGTCTTTTAATGTTTGCAGCAATTTTTTTTTGATAAACAACATTTACATTACACATCGTGCCTTTCTTTGGCTCCTTTCTTAGGGCTTCTGTAATTTTCAGTAGCAGAAGAGAATAAAACTGGACAAATGGATGTTTTTATAAATAACATACTTTTTTTACAAAATGCATGACAGAAACTTTCCTCAACTCTTAAGTTACAGCCAGCATGAAGTGCTGGTAAGCTGACAATGTCACTAGACGAGTAATCCAGGTAAATGTTCTGGGAAGATAGGATTGAATTCCACAATGGTAGATGGTTTAATTTGAATTCAATTGAATGAAAAGTTAGCCTAATGGTGACTATGTGACTTCTGTTGATTGTTGTGAAAACAATCTGGTTTACCAATGTCCTTTTAGGAAGAAAATTGCCTTTTGGTCTAACCTACATGCGACTTCAGATTCACAGCAGTGAATAAGCCACTCAGTTCAAGGGCAATTTAGTTCAAAAATAGAAATTGCTGGAAAAGCTCACCAGGTCTGGCAGCATCTGTGGAGAAAAGTCAGAGTTAATTGTTCAGGTTCAGTGACACACACATCTCATCTAAGAGTGAAGGGCAATCAATGATGGTTAGGTCCTTGAGTGGGTTTCTCATCATCTGACTATGCTTAATTGATAAAGCTGCTGATGCCATGATCCATTGTATGTCTCGAGCTGGGCCTGGGCTGCACCGTAATTTCAATTAGTTGCACATGAAAATGCCAGCTTGTCATTCTTTACTTTTCCAATAACAAAAAGAGACTGACTATATTATCTGCTGCTTTATCACTTTCACAATCTTGCTGTCAGTCAGTGTCTGATGAGAAGAGCTCCATACATTACATTAATACATATGTGTGCCCAATATGAGTGGCATGAATAACAGTGTCACCAATATTATGCCTTCCAGCAATGCTTCTGAGGCTGCATTGCTACATAGTATAGTGCAATCAGGATTTTTTTCAGTCAAGTATTCTTGTAACAGGCTTTGCTAAAACTGAGGGAATATTTGCTTACGTATGAATGCCCTTAATAAAACATCCACGGTCATGTTATAACTTTCAGTTTAGTAGAGAAACATAAGATGTAAATAGATGATATGTCTTTTTAATAAGATTGTGTACACAGTAAGACAAGAGAATTAACTTTACATAGGCATTGGAGTTCAGGCGTCCTTCAGTTTAAACCTCAGTAATCAACAATTTAAATGATTGTAACAATGTTAAAGAAATGGTGGCATTTGCTTTGACACAATGTTCAAAATGTTTTGGCGAAATAAATGACTTTTGTTTGAAATTCATGGAATAAAAATGACTGAAAAGTGAATAGTTGGCCACTACAGATATAAATTATGCACAGTTATGTATGTATTACAAAGGTGACCAAGGAAGTTCAAATGAAAATTCTTAAAGGCAGGTGCTGTTATCTGACTGACAGCCACATTCATAAATAGGGGAAGATTTATATGTGAAAATTGCTGTTATTACTTTATTTCAAAAAAGAATTCAAATCCAGTACTGTACTAATATTCACAATCTTGGTTAGAGATCTGCTAAGAGACATCCATCCTTCAAAGGAATGCTATCACTTTGCTGTTGAAATATTGTTACAACAAAAAAAAGATACCCCTATGGATTGTGAAAATCTGAAATAAAGACAAGAAGTGCTGGAAAAACTTGGCAGTATCTGCAGAGAGAAACAGTTCCTGTTTCTAGTTGATGACCCATGAATGTTAATGAGCTGTAATATTAACTCTGCTTTTGTGTCCACAGATGTTGCTGAGCCTCTTGAGAATTTCCAGCTTTTTCTGCTTTTACTTTAGATTACATATTATTATTTTCCTGCCATGAGTTGTCTCTGAGGAACAATGCCATATTGATCCTCATCTCGAGCCAAAGTTGTATTCTGAATCATGTCCAGTTGAATTTCGATGAAGCTACTGATGACTTTTTATAATAAGGAAATAAAATTTAACTCCTCAGCATGGAGCTGAATTTCAACAAATATCTGGCACACTAATTTTACAGCTTCGAATGGCTTTCATATACCATGTGAATTATATTTGCTGCATTATCTTGTGCGATAATAAGCCCAGTCATGATAGATGTTCTTAAGGGGCTGATATTCCTGATGATTTTTATGGTCTGATAATCTCAGGAAGAAGATTTTCCATGCATTTGCCATAGCCATTATCAACCTTGGGGAGTGGATGGTCTAGTGCCATTGTCATTTGACTGTTAATCTCAAGACATGGTGGAATTTGAATTAAAAAAAAAGCTGAAATTGAAAGTCTACTACTATTGATAGTCCTAAAAGTTCACCTGCTTCACTAATATCCTTGAGGAAAGGAAACTGCCATCCTTACCTGAAGACAACAAATGCTAGAGATCACAACGGATCAGACAGCATCCATGAAGAGAGAGCACATTAACGTTTTGAATCTAGATGACTCTTCATCAGAACTGAAGTGTGGAGGGGACAGCATTTATGCTATAGTTTGGGGATGGAGGTGGGGTTAGAGGGTGTAGGATGCCAGTGAAGAAAAGGTTTGCAGAGTTCAGCTTCAGTGATCGGAATGTGAGAATGGCAGAACAATAGTGTGTCTCCTGCCATTACAGCCTTCTGGACTTAATGTTAAGTTCAACACCTTTAAATTGTGAACATATCTTCGCCTTTTTTAGCTTGTTATTATGTCCTCTCCTCCTCCCATCTCACTTACTATCCTTTCAAGTCTGGCAGGAGATACACCATTGTTCTACGATTCTCAGATTCCAATCACTGATGGTGAACTATCAATATCTTTTCTTCAGTGGCACCCTACACCCACTACCGATAGGCACCCCTCTCCAAGCTGTAGCATTAATGCTGTCCCCTTCACGCTTTACTTCATCTCTAATGAAGAGTCATCTGACTTCGAAACATTAGCTTTCTGTCTCTCCATGGATGCTGTCAGACCCGTTGTGATCTCCGGTATTTGTTGTCTTCAGCACAGATTCAAGCATCTGCAGTAATTTGTTCCTACCATTCTAACCTGGTCTGGCCTACATGTGAACTCAGACCCACAGTGATATGATCGAATCTTAACTGCCCTCTGAAATACAGAGCAAAGCAGTAAGATGTATTGACCACCAAAAGAGAAAAAAAAGGAATGAAACCAGAACAACCATCAGGCATTGACTGAGGCATCGGAAACAGCAATGTCAAAAATACCTCTGTCAATCCTGCAAAGTCTTCCTTACTGGAGGCTGGTGCCAAAACTCGGAGAGCTGTACCTCAGATTAACAGAAGGGTCGACGTTTTGAGCATGAACTCTTCATCAGGAAAGTTCAACTCATGATTGAAATGTCGACTCTCCTGCTCTTCAGATGCTGCCTGACTGGCTGTGCTTCTTCAGCACCACACTTTTTGATGCTCTTTGAGGCATCTTAAAGCCTCACTTTCTTCTGTACCTCAGATCAGTTAAGAAATGGCCTGATATAGGCATTGTCACAGAATCATAGCACACACAATATGTCCCAGAAACTGGACTACACCATCACCACCCTGGGTATGTCCTGTCCAATTGGAATGACGGGTCCTGCAGATGCTGACACAGTGGTATACAATCAGGAGGGATTTGCACTAGGAGTCCTCAATATTGTCTCCAGAACTCATGGCATCAGTTGAAATATGGGCAAGACAACCAGCTACTGATTCCCACTTACCCCTTCTCACCCACATCAGCACCATTCACCCCCTAACCACCATCCCCCAACCCACATACTATCTCTCCCCATCTGAGGAATCAGTGCACGTTGAAAGCACTTGAGGAAGTACTGAGGATGGCAAGGGTGTGGAATGCTCTCTGAGTAGGGAACTTCATTGTTCATGACCAAGAATGGTACAGCAACATCACTACTTACTGCCTGATTGAGAACTAAAAGACAGAGCTGCTAGACTGGGCCTGTGGCAGGTGGTGAGGGAACTAACAAAAGTGAAAAGTATGCTTCAACAACATCATCCTCACCAATCTGCTTGTATCTGTACATGACAGTATTGATAAAAGCGATCGCTGCACAATCTGTGTGGAGACATAAGTCCCATTATCACATTAAGATTTCACCAGTCGTGTTGTGTGGCACTATGACTGTCCTAAATGGGATAGACTTTGAACAAATTTAGCAACTGAACACTGGACTTCCATGATGCAGTGGGCCATCAGCATCACTAAATTGTACTCCAATACAATTCTGCAATCTCATGGCACAGCATTTCTCGCTCTACAATTACCATCTAGCCAGGGGATCAACCCTCGTTCCATAAAGATTGCAGGAGAGCATGCCAGAAGCAGCATCAAGCGTATTTAAAAATGAGGTGTCAACCTAGTGAAGCTACCAAACAACAATAATCATCTCCAACAAGAGACACTCTAAACTTCAAGCCTTGAAATTCCATGACATTGCCATCACTGAATCTCCCACTATCAACATCCTGGACATTACCATTGACCAGTAATTGAACTGTAGTAGACTTATAAGTACAGAGTCTACTAAAGCAGGTCAGAGACTAGGAATCCTGCATTAAGTAAGTCATCTTGTGACTCCTCAAAGCCTGACCACCATCCAAGACATAAGTATGATGGAAGACTTCACAGTTGCATTCATCACTGCAGCACCAAAAGCGCTAAAAAAACTTGACATTACCCAGTAAAAATTTAAAGTCACCATTGTCAGAAGACCGTAGAGCTGCTCTTTCATTAGAAAGAGGTCAGTTTAACCTGAATGTCATCATGCCTCAGGTGAAGATAAGATAAAAGAGGTAGGATTTCATGGTGCCCTCAACTAATAAAGGAATTGAACCAGTGCTGTTGATGTTATTCTGCATCACAAAGTAGCCATCCGACCAACTGAGCTAACCAGGATAAAACAGCCTGCTTGTTTGGCACCATGTCCATAACATTACTCCCTTCACCACCAGTCGCAGCACTATGAACCAGTGTTTTGGAGAGATGGAGGCACAGTGGTGATGTTGCAAGACTAGGAAACTATCGATCACGGTCAAGCAGTCCTTAATCGGTTTCCTTGTGAATTGTTCTAAAGAATGCAACATAAAAAGCTCCAATACACTGTGTCATTTCTCAGCAGTACTCAGCTCTGGACTACCAATCAAGCATTTGGAAAGGAAGAAAATCCTAATACTTTGATTGATATGCTGGAACCTCAGATACTATATCAATGGAATTGATAGATGCCTTGTTGCTGCCTGATAGGTATGATCAACATAGATCTTGAAAGCATGAACATTGACATAGCTTCTCCATGAGACAGACCACCGTAACAAAAGCATTTATCTGGCAATGAGAAAGTTCAGAGGAATATGACAGCAAAGTGTAAGCTTCACTGTAAAGGACAAACTGCTCTTGATGATAGAATTCCCTAAAAATTGGACAGAACATTTTTTCTTCATCTATTAAAAAATTCCACATTGGACCAATTAGCCTCAGGGCTAACTGTGATCTAATGCTGTACTCTATGACAGAAGAAAAAGACCAGCTCTATTGCTTTCAGTAGAATCCCTAAGTCAGCGCAACTATATCTATTGGTGCATTTCAATGGAATAGTGGGTGCCGAGCATGAAGCTTGGACCTCCTTCCTCAGACACCATGCTCAGCATTCCCTCTAATTATCCTACCTACACTGCAGCCTTCCCAGGCCCATGCATGGCAGTGAATTCTGGAATTGGATGTCAGTCCCACACTTGGCATGACATTGCTGATTTCCATGTGTGAAACATCGGAGCAGCTATTGGTTAATCATGACCAGGAGGCGATCTACTTACGTTCACTGCAAAGGCCTGCAGACAGGGCTCTAGGATGAGCTCAGTCAGTTTGTGTTGCACCAGCTCTGAATGGGCAGCTGCAGTCTGAGCTGGCTAACAGAGCACCCTGGTGGAATCACATTAATGGAAACACAAAAGCCCTCAATCTATGAGACAAAAACAAGTGGGATGTTGGCATCGCTGACAGGTCAGCATTTATTGCTTGTTCCTCTTTGCCCTTGAGAAAGTAGTAATGAGCTGCCTTTTTGAACAACTGCAGTCTACATGCCGTAGGTAGACTCAAAATGTCTTTGGCAGGGAATTCCAAGAATTTGACCAAGTGACAGTGAAGGAGCAGTCATATATTTTCAAGTCATGATAGTGAGTGGCTTGGAGGAGAATTTGCAAGTGGTAGTGTTCCTACCTATTTGTTGCCCTTGTCCTTTTAGATGGAAGAAGTTATGGGTTTGGAAGGAGCTGTCCAAGAATCATTGGTGAGTTTCTGCATGCATCCTGTAGATAGTACACCCTGCTGCTACTGAGCATCAGTAGTGGAGGGAGTGGATGCTTGTGGATGTGATGCCAATCAAGTGGGCTGCTTTGTCAGCATGGTTTCATCAAGCGGAGGTCATGCCTGATAACTCTGCTAGAATTCTTTGAGGAAGTAATGAGCAGGTTAGACCAAGGAGAGCCAATGGATGTTATCGAACTGGACTTCAAGAAGGCCTTTGACAAGGTACCGCACAGGAGGTTACTGAGTAAGACAAGGGCACATGCTGCTAGCATAAGTAGAAGCTTGGCTGTCTGGCAGAAAGCAAAGAGTGGGGATAAAAGATTCCTTCTCAGCTGATGACAAGTGGCATTCCAAAAGGCTCAGTGTTGGGACCACAACTTTTCACTTTATGCAGTAACAATCTAGATGAAGGAACTGATAGAAAGATAGTTAGAGGGACTGGTGGTATTGAAGAGGTCGGGAGGCTACAGAAGAATTTGGACAGGTCAAGAGCATAGGCAAGGAAGTGGCAGATGGAGTACAACATGGGAAGGTGTGAGGTCATGCAGTTTGGTAAGAAGAATAGAGGCACTGATTATTTTCTAAATGGGGAGAAAATTCAGAAGTCTGAAATACAAAGAGACTTGAGAGTTCTAGTCCATGATTCTCTCAAGGTAAACTTACAAGTTGATTCAGTAGTTTAAAAGGCAAATGCAATGATGACATTTATTTTGAGACAACTTGAGTATAAAAGCAGGGATGTACTTCTGAGGCTCTATAAGGCTCTGGACAGGCCACATTTGGAGTATTGTGTGCAGTTTTGGACATATCTCAGGAAGGATGTACTGGCCCTGGACCGTGTTCAGAGGAGGTTCACAAGAATGGTCCTAGAAATGAAAATCTTAACATATGAAGAATGTTTGAAGACTCTGGTTTATACTCGATGGAGTTTAGAAGGATGAGGTGGAATATAATTGAAAGATACAGAATACTGAATGGCCTTGACAGATTAGATGTTGGAAAGATGTTTCCATTGGTAGGAGAGACTAGGACCCAAGGGCACAGCCTTAGAGTAAAGGGAAGATATTTTAGAACAGGGATAAGGAAAAACTTCTTCAGCCAGAGAATAGTGAATCTTTGGAATTCACTGCCACTGAAGGCTGTGGAGGCCAAGTCATTGAATATATTTAAGACTGAGATAGATATGTTCTTGAGTATCAAGAGGATCAAGGGTTACAGGGAGAAAGCTGGAGAATGGGGCTGAGAAACTTATCAGCCAAGATTGAATGGCAGAGCAGACTCAATGGGTTGAATGGCCGAATTTCTGCTCCTATATGTTATGGTCTTCTGGTCTTTGCCCTGGATGGTATCAAGCTTCTTGAGTGTTGGAAAATGGGGAGTATTCCATCACTCTCCTGACTTGTGCCTTGTAGATGGTGAACAGGCTTTGGGGCAGTCAGGAGGTGAGTTACTCACTGCAGTATTCCTAGCCTCTGACCAACTGTTATGAACATTGTTTATGTGGTGAATCTAATTGAGTTTCAGGTCAATGGTATCCCTCAGGATGTTGCTGGTGGTGGATGGTCTGTCTGGTGAGAATGTTACTTGTCATTTGTCAGCTCAAGCCTGGACATTGTTCAGATCTTGTTGCATTTGAGCATGCTGTGCTTCAGTATCTGAGTAGAGAGGAATAGTGCTGAACATTGTACAATTATCATCAAACATCCCCACTTATGACATTATGATGGAGGGCAGATCATTTATGAAGAAGCTGAAGATGATTCTGTCTAGGACAATACCCTCAGGATCTCTTGCAGAGTTGGCCTGAAGCTGAGATGACTGGCTTCCAACAACTAAGAACATTGAATGTATCTCTGTAATTAAATGTGGAAATCAGTTTTACAATAGAATGATCAATTTTTCCAGTAGATCTTTAATCTTAAAGTTGGTAATTAAATCTGTCACATTGCCAAATACTCCATCTAAAATAGACTCGTTCTTTATTGCTCTCACCATATGTTGGTCCAAGAAATTATCACAAAAGGATCCTGTGAATATGCTTTCCAGATCCCATTTGTTAATTTGGCCTGCTTTGTCTATGTAAAGGTAAAACTTCCCACAGTTATTACACTGCCTTTGTTACAAATTTCAATAATTTGTGAGAAGTAGTCTCCAACAATATTACTACTATCAGAGGGTCAATAATTCCCGTCAACATTTTCTGTCCCATGTTATCCCTAAGCACCACCTATACTTTCTTATCTTCTAACCAAGGACTATTCTCTCAGCTATATTTCCATCAGTCTTTCTTATTAGGGACTTTTCCATCAGAATTTTCATGACTTCTGCTTATTCCATGGAATATAAGAAATCGACCAGCCTAGAATCCTAGACTAGTTACAGCACAGAATGATTTCTCATCACATCATATCACGCCAGTTCCCTACAAAAGCTAATCAGTTATTCCAACTCATCCACATGTTTTCCTGCACTTTTTTTACTTCAGATGCCTATCCCTTTTGAAAGCTACCATTGAACCTGCCTGCACCACATTCTCAGACACTGCAACCCAGATCATAAATACTTTTTTAGGTTAAAGATATTTTTCCTCATGTCAGCATAGGTTGTTTTCCGATGCACCTGGCATTGATGTATTCGGTGCTTGACCTTACTACCAATGTGAACAGCTTACCTTAATCCTTTCTGTGTAGGTTCTGTATGATTTTTATATACTTCTATCAAATTTCCTCCCAACCTTCACTTCTTGAAAAAGCATAGCCCTGGCTTTTCCAATCTATCCACATAATTGCAATGTCTCATCACTGGAAACATGGTTTGAATCTTTTTCTGTATCATTCCTAAAGCCTTCATATTGTTCCTAAAGTTTGTTTCATGGAATTGCACACACTACACAAATTGAAACCAATGAAGTGCTTTATGAAAGTTATCATAATGTCTTTGTCTTTGCCCCTCCCTAACCATCCTTAAGAGGGCTATGATGAGCCATCATCTCAAACCTCTGCAGTCCAAGTGGTTTCGATACACCCATGACACTCTTATCGAAGGTGTTTCGGGATTTTTATGCTGAAACAATGAAGGACTAGCAATATACTTTCAAGCTCACAATGGGGTGTGACTTCCAGGGAGACTTGCAGTTGTCCTTATCCTCCTAGATGGTCAAAGCCCTGAAGTGGAATGACTAGGGAGAGATTCTGGAGGTGATGGGAAGAATTATAGAGGTAGAGAAAGAGATTGTGGAGCTTATGGGTAAATCATGGAGTTTACATTGCCTCCTCTGGGGGCAGACTGCCTCAATGACCAGCAGCAAACCTTCACCATAGTCAAGAACCAATGGTCAGAAATGCTGCTACATTATCCCAGCACATATAACCAACCCTGCACCCCGATCCCCTCACCACTAAGCCCTGTCAGCAAACAGAAGCTGCAAGCTGTCTATTTTAGACAAAGTTAAAAATTACACAACAGGTTTAATTGGAAGCACACCAGCTTTCGGAGCGTCGCTCCTTTATCAGGTGATAGTGGTGATAGTGATTTCAGACAAAGTCAGTAATGCAACCATCTGAGATTCCAGAGTTGGTGAGGATCCAGGTCAACTGATGCGGGACGGTGAAATGAAGGATATATGGTGGGGTCACAGGAGGAGGTATTAGCAGCAAGGGAAGTGGCTTGAGTGACACTCTTCCTAATGTTGGTTCTGTCACTCAAGCACTGATAGCCTGACAGCAAGGAACCTCGCCCCACCCCAGGCACCACAATCAATCTCTAAAAGATTTTGCTTTTAGGTTCAACACTGGTTGAATACTAACGGAGGCATTGGTATTAATGTCCCATTGTGTCCAAACTAATTTCTCAGGATGGAACTAAATTCCTCCTCATGTGTTACAAGGCAGCTATCGCTTGCATAGTTTGTTAAAGTAGAAATAAACGCATGCAGTCCTCACCGATCTATTGCTAAATCAGAATTACTTAGTCAAGATATAATACTAATTTGCTCACATTTTAAGTATAAGATTTATAGCAATCAAAACATTAATTTTGAGCCTCCTCCCACAATCCAAAGATGTGCAGGTTAGGTGAATTGGCATGCTAAATTGTCCATAGTGTTCAGGGAAGTGTAGGTTAGGTGCATTAGACAGGGGTAAATGTAGAGTAATAGGGTAGGGGCATGGGTCTGGGTGGTTACTCTTCGAAGCATTGGTGTGGACTTTTTAGGCCAAATGGCCTGTTTCCACACTATAGGGATTTTCTAAAAATGATAAATTCCTATGTAACATTTAAGTCACTGTTTAAATATTTTGCCCATTCACATTGCTCTGAACCGTGTTACAAATATCTTGTCCATTGTCCATGAATCTAGTTAAAATGTAACTTTTAGTTTTATGAATAAAAGTTTTACTATGGAAAATGGGATACATGCAGCTGAAGAATATGGAACTCTATTATAATTAAAAAGGCTCTCGTCATGCTGCTTTAAGAAGTTAATACCTAGAAAGGTAGGTTTAGAATTAGCAGACAAGTGATTGAGCTAAAGACATACAGTCATAGAATCATAGAGTCATATAGCACAGAAACGGTCCCTTGGGTTTAACGCACCCATGCCGACCAAATATCTTAAACCGATCTAGACCGATTTGCCAGACCCATATTTCTCTAAACCCTTCCTATTCATGTGCCCAGATGCCTTTTAAATGCGATAATTGTACAGCCTCCACCACATCCTGAGGTAGCTCATTCCAAACACGCTCCACCATGTCCGTGAAAATCTTTCCCCCTCACCTTAAGTCTATACCCTCTAGTTTTGGATTTGCCTAATCTTGGAAAAAGACCTTGACTATTCACCCTATCTATGCCCCTCATGATTTTATAAACCTCTCTAGGTCATCCCTCACTTTTCGATGCTCCAGGGAAAAGAGCCCAGCCTATTTCATCTAATTCCTATAGTGCAAACTCTCCAATCCCGGCACCATCTTTGAAAATCGTTTCCGAACCCTTTCATATGGGAGAGATCTTTTGGTGACCAGGCACTCTTTATTCCACTGTAAATAAATGTTGCGCATGGGAACCCTGCAGAATACCGACTATAGTATATTCTGAAAGAATTGGCCAGGGAATGCGGTTTTGAACTACTGGGCAATTTCCTCCATATTAGGATCCCGACCAAAAATATTCATTTAGATTAAGTAATCTGGTTCTCTTAAATACAAGATTTAATTCTGGAGTAGCTAGTAAACAGACACTATACTTAACCACAGACATTCATTTATATCTCCTCAAAATTCCTTATACTCCTGCAGAACTGCCCACCTTACCAAACCCAACAACCTCTAAAGACCTGAACTCCTTCCTCCAACTCCTCAGTGTCTGACCCTTCTAGCAGAAATTATGTTAATAATTAGACCCTTATGAGCAGTCCCAGGAGTCCTTGGGAACTTGATCTCGAATGAAGAGATTGAACTGCCAAAAGGAATCATTGAAATAGTCTGAATCAGAAAGGCTTTGATTTTGTTCCCAGGCTGGATCCTCAAAAGTGAAGAAATATAATTATTTTGTGAAGGAGATGCAGTTTTAATGAGGCATTATGACTTGCAGTGTAGTGTCACTAGCATCAACAGACTGAATTGAAAATTGGTGGAGATATAACAAGTACAGACGCAGGAAAAATGGGAAACGGGGACGTGGTGAAGGGGAAAGGAGAGAATGTCTTTGATAGGTTGAAGGATCAAAGAGAATAAATGGCAAGAGGAATAGTGGTGAAGTACAAAAAGAGAGGATAGTGGGAGACAAATAACCAAAAAAAAAAATCTGTGGTAAAAAAATTAATAATAACATAATCATTACCAACATTTGTTATTTGAAAACAAAATTGGAAATAATGGTTATAGTAGGAAGATTGTTAATTCAAGATCGAATTCAGAAGGCCTAAAGTGCCTTTTCAAAAGTTGACATGCTATTCCTTAAGCTCATGTTGAGCTTTAAAGAATGATATAGAAGCTAGAAGATAGCGATGTTAAAGTTGGTATGGAGGATTAAAAGGACAGATAATGAGAATCTTGCAGACTTAAAGAGATATATCACAACATTATCACTCAATTCCATTTGGTCTGACCAATGTAAGAATACTGCATCATCCAAAGCATCTACATTGTACTAAATTAAACTGCTCATAAGTCGCTGTCTCACTTGAAAGGAGTGCAAGGATCCATAGACATTGGGAAAGGATAAGTAAAATGGCAGTCTGTGTCATGTATTTGCATTAAAAGGTACCCCATGAAGAGATCAGACATTGGGGGGTGTCAAGAAGGGAATGTTGAAAGGGAAGGGCAAGGTAAGTTTGGCAAAATGGTAGAGGATGATCTATTGATTACGGAAACTGGGGTAGTGAAAGGTGAGGACCAGGGGTTCCCTATTATTATTCTGAGAGGCAACAGAAGAGAGGTGCAAGAAATTAGTTAACATTTTTGCGGATTCTATCAACCACAGTGGGAAAAGAATACTTGGTTGACAATTAAGAAAAACAATGGGTATGGTGATGAAGAAGTCAGGGAAGAGAAGGGGATGAAAGACTTGGCAATGATCATATATAAGCAAGGGAAACATGGAAACTGAAAGAAAGTTGATGAAATGTTTGAGTTTCAAATGAAAGTAATAAATGACAAGATAGTAATTATGAAGAAAAGAGGTGATGGAGGGCACACAAGTAGGACTGGAGCAAAAAATATTCCACATATCCCTGAAAAATGCAGGTATAACTAGAGCTTATATGGACTCCCCCTAATAATTCATTTTATTTTAAGGAAGTGAGTGGAGTCAAAGGAGAAGTTTGAGAACAGGTTCGGCCAGATGGGATAGGACGGTGGTGAATGGGAATTGCTTGGGTCTCTACTCAATGAAGAAGTGTGATCCTTAGGCTGGTCTGGTGAGGTTGAAGGTGTAGGGTGTTTCCATGATTATAAAGAAGTGTTTAAGACATAACATTTCAAAGGTTATGAAGGAATACTGTTGATTTCACTAATTCTTGCCTGAGCAGTTTGTGTTTGGATATCTTCCAATTCATGGTGTTAATATGTGTAATGGAAAAATAAACACACTGTAAACTACAGAAAACATGCACATTAATCACTTAATAACACAATACAGTTGCATATATATAATCCTACAATCAAACTGCAGATCAGTTCTTTTCACTCTTTAACTAAGAGGCAAATCAGTGTCCTTACTCTTATATGTTTTTCCATCTAGATCAAGTGGCTTGTGGTTGGAATAAGAGCACAGAAGGTTTTATGGAGTCACAGAGTCAAAGAATTATACAACACAGAAACGGTGCCTTTGGTCCAATTCATCCATGCCAACCAGATATCCTAAACTGATCTAGTCCTATTTGCCAGCATTTGGCTCATATCTCTCTATACCCATCCAGATGCCTTTTAAATGTTGTCATTGTACCTGCCTCCACCACTTCTTCTAGCAGCTCATTCCATACACCGTGCACTCTCTCCCTGAAAAGGTTGCCTTTCAGGTCCCTTTTAAATCTTTTTTTCTCTCACTTTAAGCTTTTTCTCTCCAGTTTTGGACTCCCCTACCCTAGGTAAAAGACCTTGGCTATTCACCCAATCCATGGCCATTATGATTTTATAAGGATACCCTCAGCCTCCGATACTCCAGGGAAAATAGACTCAGCCTATTCAGCCTCTCCCAAAATCTCAAAACTTCCAAACCTTACAAGTTTAACAAAACCTTTCCTATAGCACAGAGACCAGAATTGAACAAAGCATTCTAAAAGTGGCCTACCCAATTTCCTGTATAACTGAAATATGACATCCTAACTCCTATGCTTAATACACTGACCCATGAAGGCAAGCATATGAAATGCCTTCTTAACCACCTGCCTACCAGTGACTCCACTTTCAAGGAACTAAGTCTCTTTGTTCAGCAACACTCCCCAGGACCTTCCATTAACTGTATAAATCCTGCCCTGATATGTCTTACCAAAATGCAACACCTCACATTTATCTAAATTAAAGTCCATCTGCCACGCCTAAGCCCATTGACTGATCTGATCAAGGTCCCATTGTACTCTGAGATAATCTTCTTCACTGTCCACTACACCAACAATTTTCTAGGATCCTGAGACTGAATGTTGAGTTCATTCAGGAAAATTCAAGATTAATTCCCTTGACAAGGAGAGGAAAGTTCTAAATTAACTTCTGTTTGGATCATCAAAAAGGACGATGATTATGCTGATTTTGAGTAAACATTTCAGCTTGTTAAATAAATAATATGGATTAAACATCTTGCAAAAGCTGTAACTGTGAAAATGTTGCATATTTTGGTTATTCCAGAAGTGTTTAGTTTATTTACTAGTTTACTGCAAACCCACTAGTCACACATAAAATCTACAAATATACAATAAATTTCTCGGTGAACATCTGTTAAGTCAGAATGACCCAAGCAAAGAAAAATCATTATCACTTTATGTTTAAAATGCTGAATTGAATCTTTATTTAACCTACGTTACTAGAGAGTTCTGTGTATCTATGAAACTTGATAGCTTTGTCTGACATTCACCCTCTATTCCATTCCTACATATAGGAAACACTAACAATGTGTTATGTTCTATTAGTCTGTGTTGCATTTGCTTTACACATGATTGAGCTGCGCCATTTGGGTTTGTTATTAGATCTACACACTATACATTCCTTGAATTAGAGGTCCCAAACCAACAAAGATCCATGCCAACTTGTCAGTGTCTGAATGATTTCAATTCTATTTTGTATTCACCATTAATTTACATCAAGTTAAATATGGATAACAGATACGAGAAGAGACAATTCTTTTCATTAAATTATTGTCTTCCTAGAGACATTTGCAATCCCTGTCTTAGTTTAACATAATTATCTAAATTTTGGTGTGATTAGTAAGATTTGGAAAGAACATAAAGGGCTGTGTTTATGTAGTGCCTTTCACAACTTCAGTGCCAAAGAAATTATAGCTAATGAAATAACATTGAAGTGCTGGCATTGTTGTAATGTAGGAGACATACCCTCAATAAGTTACAATAGCATTGTAACTTATTGATATGTATTCCGTGTAGATGCATATTGATATGCTTTTTGTGGGCGGCACGGTGGCACAGTGGTTAGCACTGCTGCCTCACAGCGCCAGAGACCCGGGTTCAATTCCCGCCTCAAGCGACTGACTGTGTGGAGTTTGCACGTTCTCCCCGTGTCCACGTGGGTTTCCTCCGGGTGCTCCGGTTTCCTCCCACAGTCCAAAGATGTGCAGGTCAGGTGAATTGGCCATGCTAATTTGCCCGTAGTGTTAGGTAAGGGGTAAATGTAGGGGTATGGGTGGGTTATGCTTCGGCGGGTCGGTGTGGACTTGTTGGGCCGAAGGGCCTGTTTCCACACTGTAATGTAATGTAATCTAAAATGTAATCTATATGCAAATAGCAACAATTCCAATTCAGATCCATGTGAAGCATTGATCTTTACTATTTCCCAGATAAGCAACTTTGTATTGCTTTACTTTGTCATCTATCTCTCCATCCATGCGTCAACATGCCATTTAATCTCATACTATTTGTTTTTCACTTATAATTAGATGACTTTATGAAAAGTTTTTTCGAAAACTCGTAAAAATCACAAGCTTTAGCTTTTCATGCATTATTTCAATTAATTCAATATGCATGTTCAAAGAAGATCTTTGCTAACACAAAAGCAGAAAAATCTGGGAATTCTTAACAAGCTTCACAAAATTTTTGGAGAGTTAACACTTTGAGTTTGTTACCTTTCATCAGAACCTCATTGCCTTTCAGTATTGACAGACCCTGATTAACTTATGGTTCATCAAGATTTTATCAATATATTGTAGTATTTTAGTTACCATTGAAGTAAAAAAAATGATATATAATGTCTTGACGTATTTCTGTGACTTTTGTTTTGTAGAAGGGCTTCATATTTGTCACTCTGCAGTTTGCTGCCATAAATTCTGCTTCTAGGAAAGGTTGGTTCTTCCCTGGTTTCTAACAAGATTATTGAAAGCAGACTATATATCCTTCTGATTGGTAACCTTAAGTTGATGCAAAACTTCTTTATTATGACTTTCCTTTTAATGACAGTCTCTATGCTCACCTCTGGTGATGTCCAATCTCAATATCCACTTGCCCTACATAAAAGAAAATATTTAGTAGGCTTGATTTTATCTGTTTAAGAGATAGGTTTTGAATGACTTAAAATCTCAACCAGTATCTCTGCCATTCTTGCTGTACCTACCTGTCTTGTCTGTATTAGCTGTCAGCAGCCCATCCATATTTCTCTAAACCCTTCCTATTATTGTGCCCAGATGCCTTTTAAATGTGATAATTGTACAGCCTCCACCACATCCTGAGGTAGCTCATTCCAAACACGCTCCACCATGTCTGAGAAAATCTTTCCCCCTCATCTTAAACCTATACCCTCTAGTTTTGGATTTGCCCAATCTTGGAAAAAGACCTTGACTATTCACCCTATCTATGCCCCTCATGATTTTATAATTAATTATCTTTAAACACTCTTAATGAAAACAGTTTTATTGCCCTTTATGTTGTTGTTTTTATTTGCAAGTTCCCTCTTAACCTTGCTAAGCTTCTTTCATGAGTATTTTTAATATCCTTTATGTAGTGGCTAACTTTTTAAAAGATTATCCACCCCAGTCAGCTGTAGTTACACCCTCCTTGTTTCCCTAATGGAACAGACTTAAGTTCTTTCCATCCTCATTGAAATATTTTCCATTGCTTATCTGCATTCTATTTGCAAATTTTTCACCCTCTGGTTAATCTAGGCAAGGTTTCTTTCTTATCTCCCTCTCTTTTCTTTCTTTTCCAACCAGTATACATTTTCTTTATTTTATTCGTGCAAATGTTATTTTAATCACGGGAACAGTCAGAAAAGGAAGATAGGCTTAAGGCACAGCAGAGCTCAGAGTGACTGGAAGTTAATGCTGCACAACGTTTAGATCATCTACTTGCTTTATTCTCTTCTTCACTGTCCTCTACACCACCAATTTTCCAGGAATCTGAGACGGAATGTTGAGTACATTAGGAAAATTCAAGATTAATTCTCTTGATAAAGAGAGGAAAGTTGGAAATGAAGAATCAAGTCAAATTGTGTTTCCTTTTGAATTAGACTCAAGGAGAAAGGTTTAAGCATCATGCATTTGTACTTATATCAAGAAAATATACATGTTCTTCTATTTGTTCAGATATTTGCTTAGATTGGTGAAGTGTTGCACTGTTACACAGGTGAGTTGGATGTAAATAGCAGAGGCTAGGAACATAATAGGTTTTACTAGTTTACTACGCTGAGCAGAGAAAGCCAGATTCTCCTAAATGTATTAAAGGTTAGACTAGATACTATTTAGATTATATACCACACTATATGATATACTATATTGTGATCAGCCATCCAACATTCAGTGTTAACACTCTTATAGAAAGTGTCTGAGAGCACCTGACATCCATTTGAATCATAAGTAATAATTGTATAAGGAAATATGATTAATTATTTGGGAGATAAATCTGTCAACACTGTTTTTAAGAAAGCTGCAAGTTATGAAGGCATGCCTGTACTATAGTTTTGTAATCAATATGAAATGGTCATGAAAGGTCTCTGGCAATCAAATGATATTAGATGCTACAACACACCTCAACAAATTACAATTTATAGGCCACATTCATCCTATGGGAGCTTCTGATATGATCCATAGTGGCAGCACCGGTTCAGCACAATGCTTTCAGAACTGATGCCTGACCAAGCATTGTCAGGAACAATGGAAATAAAATACTGATCATAGAAAACATCAGTAAGCGTTCTTTAAGACCAAGGGTAGTATATCCATGTTCAATGGAGTTGCTTATAATCAGTGACCAGAAGTAAGCTTTTCTCAGCAAGTGTAACCATTATCTTAATAGCGTGTATACAAGTGGAGAAACAGTGAAATAAGCACAATGTAATTGTATATATTACACTACTTTTGTCGTTCATGTGATTTGGGCTTCATTGGCTGGGCCACTCTTTATTGCCCAACGCTAACTGCCTTGAACTGCCTTCTTGAACTGCTGCAGTCCAGGAATGTAGGTCCAGCCACAGAGTGAATAGAAAGAGAACTCCAGGATTTTAAACAAGTGACACTGAAGGAATGCTTATATATTTCCAAATCAGGATAGGGAGTGGTCTGGAGGGGAATCTGCAGATTGTTCTGTTCCCACGTATCTGTTCCCTTGTTCTTCTAAGTGATAGAGGTCATGGATTTTGAGCACTGTGTACACTTTTGAAGTGTATCTTTTAAATGGCACATACTGCTGCTACTGGATGTCAGTGCTGAAGAATTTTAGATCATCACTTATAGAGTCATAGAGTCATAGAGATGTACAGCCAGGGAATTCCTAAAGGCATAGCACTCATCCACAGATTCAATCAATAAGCACATCGACCTGGACCCAATATACCGACCACTGCAATGGACAGCTGGAACTGACAACCAGAAGCGGCAGAGACAAACCACTATAAATGCCAGAGGAAACACCACAGAAGCGCTACACAGGAGGCTCCCAAGCACTGAGGATGTCACCTAGACAGGGGATGAAACGTCTGCAACACAAATTCCCAGTTCGGCGAATAGAACTACAACAACCAGCATCCGAGCTACAAATCTTCTCACAAACTTTGAATGTTAATATTGCTTTCTTCCCCCAGATGTTGCCAGACATGCTGAGTTTCTGCAGTTCTCTCTGTCTTTTTTCAAAATTCCAGCATCCACAGTTCTGTTTTGTTTTAGGATAGTCCTGGAGTGAAGCAAGATAAAGTTGTTATGTCAGGTCAGTCAGGGATTCCCTGGCAATATAGTGATGAGTTAAGTTTTAAGAACAAGGTGAGTGTCCTCATCATGGATAGCCCTTTATCCATTAGGTATCTCCTTTGGGCATAGGCTTTCCAAACAGAATGGGGCCTCTGCCCACACCAGTCTGTTGGCATGCTTTCTTTGACATATCTATCAGGTTGCCCACATGCATGTATAACTACCCCCCCTCACCCTGCCCCCCAGACTGGCTAAATGCCAACAATGACAAAATGAGATAGAGTAAAAGGTGAAGACTTGACTGCATAAATAAGAAAGCTATGTCAGTGATAATACAACGCATCCTATGAACATGATGATAGAGATATTTAGAACATAGGAGCAACAGATTAGAGCTGTTGCAAGCTGTCGCTAAGTCTAAGTGTACAGCATTGTTAGGATGTGAATGTACAGATACAATGAAAAGACCTTGAATTGCAAAAACCTCCTTAGTAATATAGTGCACTCAACCTCCTCTACATTCCTGGTTTTCTTTTGGCTTTTCCACCACAATGGGCATCAAGCCCACCTCTGATCCAGCTATATTGTTTCCAAAAATAAACTGCATTCCTGGAACAGCCAATTTTTCCACCACTTCCACTATCACTTCCCCAGTCTTGATTGGACTTTCCAGCCTTATCTTACACAGGAGAAGACTACTTCTCTCTCCATTGATTCCACAGATTACCAGTCTCTCAGGCAATATTTGAGAAGGAGTACAAATATTTTCATCTCTTACAATTAGAGACAGATTGACTCCCATATCTCTCAATATTTAAACATTTTTATCTACTCCTTCTGTTCTGAGTAAATCTTACCCACCCAGGTGAAGTCTTTGAAGAGATCGGGTGCTATCTTATTACCCAACCCATGATGAGGCTGCGCATTCGCCTGCAGCTCCTCGACTTTTCTTGGAAATTCCTTCACTACTTTAACTAATCCCACTGGTTTAGCCTCTTTTACCCTTTCCTATTGCCTTTCTTAAACCACTAGCACTGTGACTTTATGTATCCCACCTTATTGCAGTGAAAACTACTGGGGCCTTTCATCTCTTTTCCACTCTTTTGAGTTTTGTTTTTCACATGTGGTAAACTGTTCCCAGTATGATCTACTTTTATTTTTCATTGAAGGATCTCCCTCTTTCCCAATTTCTATTCTTCATGGGATGAAATTGCTGCCAGAAGCTGGATTTCCATTTATGCACTAATGTGGATTAATCCGCCATCTCTGCAGCTCTTTTTGCTGTTTTAACTTTTGGTTTCTCAACATAAGTTCTTATCACCTCTGGGAGTGAGTTTTTGAACTCCTCCAGCAGAATAATATCTCTAAGAGCCTCATAGGTCTTTTCTATCTTTAATGCTCTCATCCATCTAACAAAGTTGTTATGTTTAATTCTTTCAAATTCGATATAACTCTGACATGGTTCTCTTCTTGCATTTCTGAACCAATGTCTATATGCTTCTGGTACCAATTCATATGCACTCAAAATAGCCTTTTTTTACTTCTTCATATTCTCCTGACACCTCCACTGCCATTTACCTACTTATGATTAAACCAACAAAAAGCAACTGAAATGAAACAGATTTTCCACTTTTCACTTAAATTTTATTTAGAGATCGAGAACATTAGTCCCCAAGTCTGTTTAAATCTGCTGGGACATTTTGTACCCTAAATCTGTTCGAATCCTAGACCCAAGCTCCCAATCTGTTACAAAGCAGAGGTTGACCTCCCTGCCCCGATCCCGTCAACTGAAAGCTAAGACTGAAATATCCAAAGAGGAGCACCTCACCTTATAATCTGTAAAATGAGTGTGAAAAGTGGTGTAACTTGCTTTTCAGAAACTACTAGTGGTTAAATAAAATAAATCCCCGACGCACCTTTAAAATAAACAAGTAACAATTTATTTATTTAACTCTAACAGTGAAGAAATTAACAAACAAATAAAATAATTCCCTTCTAATGACTGACTATTCCTGAATATAACAAGAGTCTAATGGTATGCTGTTCAAATAAATACAATAAATTATATAAAAACAATAGAATTTAATCTCTTGAAATTAAAGCCAGGTCTTGTGTCTTCTGGGATGTTCTGTACCTTCTCCATCGATTCTTCTGTCAGGAATACCTTCTTCACTGATTCTTCAGTCAGGAACATTTACTCGATGTGCCATTGGTATCGCTTTTATCTTAAACAATGCTTTCTCTGAGACATAGAGGCTCTTGTGAATGACAGCTTGCTCTGGGGCTCTGTCCAACTGCTCCTTTTTATACTCTTGATGACATATCTATATTTCTACAATAGGATTGGTCCTATGTTGTCAAAACTATCAGATTTAAATTTAACAGGTATTTAGTATCTAAGTATTTGGTTCAAACTGCTTGGCTAAATTCAAAATCCTATTATTTTGGTAAGAAACTGTAGCTTGGCCTGCTAACCAAATGGCCTGTTGATACAAATGTTTCAATTCAGGTGCTCTCTGTACTTGCAAACTTTCAAGTTGCTTTCACAGACGTACATTTTGGATCTCTAAGCATAGCAAAAGCACCTGATCTTTTAAAGGGACCCCCCAGCATTTTACAAACACCAAATTCTAATTTCCTACCTCCCAATCGGTAGATATTCTACACAACATTGAAGCAATTACAGATGATGTTTTATCAAAATACTGAAAAGACAGCCACTTGCAATGAGTTTATCGAGCTATCAATACATAAATTAATGTGCAGTGCAATATAATCATTAAGAGTCCAAATTTAAAGAAGGGGAAGCAAAAGCGAGAAGAAAACTAGAATATTTTATCAATGACTTGTATCATTAAGCAGCCAGGACAAATTCAGGACGTTAAGACATGGCATGATTAGAATTTAACATTGTAACAGAAAGAGAAACCACTGAAAAAAGAGCAGCATCCAGGAAATTGCAGGCCAGATAGTGCTGAAACCACATTCCTTAAGGAAATTAAACAATTAGAAAGTTACTATTGGAGAACTGATTTAAAAAAAGGGACACCTAGTGAATCTTAAATTTGACACTGAAGCTGGTGTATCATCTTCTCTGATACAGTAGAATAGCTCTGATAAAGTAGGATAGAACAAAGAAACACTCCAACCATCCACAATTCAATTTGAAGGACCATCAAATCAAAAGGGCAGCTAACTGCAAGACTGGAGTTTAAAAGTATGGACTTCATATATGATCCAAAATCAGGAAAACACTTTACTGAGCAGAAAAGCATGCAAAAGCTAAAACTTAATTTCGAGCTTGATCAAATGTATATAAATGAAACAGAGATGGATTCAGAAGTGAATTCCCCACACTATTCAGTGTCCTGTTGACACTAAAGACATTATACCATATATCGCTTAACCACTTATAGAGTCATAGAGTCATAGAGATGTACAGCACAGAAACAGACTCTTTGGTCCAATGCGTCCATGTCGACCAGGCATCCCAACCTAATCTCATCCCACCTGCCAGCACCCAGCCCAAACCCTCCAAACCCTTCCTATTCATATACCCATCCAGATGCCTTTTTAATGTTGCAATTTTACTAGCCTCCACCATTTCCTCTGTCAGCTCATTCCATACATGTACCACCTTCTGTGTGAAACAGTTGCCCCTGAGGTCTCTTTTATATCTTTCCCCTCTCACCCTAAACCTATGCCTTCTCGTTCTGGACTTTCCACCCCAGGGAAAAGATTTTGTCAATTTATCCTATTCATGTCTCTCATGATTTTATAAACCTCTATAAGGTCACCCCTCAGCCTCCGACGCTCCAGGGAAAACAGCCCCAGCCTATTCAACCTCTCCCTATAGCTCAAATCCTCCAACCCTGGCAACATCCTTGTAAATCTTTTCTGTACCCTTTCAAGTTTCACAACATCTTTCCGATAGTAAGAAGACCAGAATTACATGCAATATTCCAACAGCGGTAAAAACAATGACTGCAGATGCTGGAAACCAGATTCTGGGTTAGAGTGGTGCTGGAAAAGCACAGCAGTTCAGGCAGCATCCGAGGAGCAGGAAAATTGCGCTTCGGGCAAAAGCCCTTCATCAGACTTTGTGAGTGCAGACAAGGAGTTGGGAGGTCATGTTGCGGCTGTACAGGACATTGGTTAGGCCGCTGTTGGAATATTCCAGAGTAAAGTGGTGCTGGAAAAGCACAGCAGTTCAGGCAGCATCCGAGGAGCAGGAAAATTGATGCTTCGGGCAAATTCCTGATGAAGGGGCAAATGTAGGGTATGGATGGGTTGCGCTTCGGTGGGTAGGTGTGTAAACTTGTTGGGCCGAAGGGCCTGTTTCCACACTGTAAGTAATCTAATCTAATCTAATGTGCAGAACTGTATTAGAAGTGAGTACCAAATGATGATGTGATGATGCTGGTGCTTTGCTGAGCCAACTTTTCTGGAGGGAAGGTGGAAGTGGTTGGTGTCCATGGAGTGTGCCCTGAGGTGTTGGGAATGTTAGAGTCATAGAGATGTATAGCATGGAAACATAGTCCACCTTTTCCTTGCTGATCAGATATCTTATATTAATCTACTCCTATTACTAGCACTGGCCAAAATCCCTCCAAACCCTTCCTATTCATGTCCCCATCCAGATGCCTTTTAAATGTTATAATTGTACCAGTCTCCACCACTTCCTCAGGCAATTCATTCCATACACAATCCATCCTCTCCACGAAAAAGTTTCTCTTTAGGTCTCTTTTATATCTTTCCCCTCGCCTTAAACTGATGCTCTCTGGTTTTGGACCCCCCTACCCTGGGAAAAAAGACCTTGGCTATTCACCCTATCCATGCCCCTCAGGCTTTTATAAACTCTATAAGGTCACCTCACAGCCTCCAATGCTCCAGGTAAAATAACCCCAACCTATTCAGCCTGTCCCTCTAGTTCACACCCTTGAATTCCAGCAACATTCTTGTAAATCTTATCTGCTCCCTTTCAAGCTTAACATCATCTTTCCTATAGCAGAGAGACCAGAATTGAATGCATTATTCCAAAAGTGGTCCAACCAATGTCCTGTACAGCTGTAACATGGCATCTCAGCTCCTGTACTCAATGCACTGACTAATAAAGGCAAGTGTACCAAATACCTTTTTCACTACCCTGCTACCTGTGACTCCACTTTCACGGAACTTCAAGCCTGCACTTCAAGGTCTCTTTGTTTGGCAACATGCCCCAGGACTTTATCATTAAATGTATAATTCTTGCCCTCATTTGTCCTATCAAAATGTAGCACCTCTAATTTATCTAAATTAAACTCCATCTACCACTCCTCAACCCAATAGTTATCTGGCCAAGGTCCCATTGTACTCTGAGATAACCTTCTTCACTGTCCATTACACCACCTATTTTGGTGTCAGAGCTAGTCAGGTTGGAGACCCCGAGAAAATATTGATGAGTTGCAGCCACTAGACACCCGGTCAAGTGTTTACAATGAGAATTTCTGCCATCTGAATCCTCTCTACAACCTGGGAATAAAACATGAAGTTAGGTAAACATTAGATGGATACAAAACGGCCCCTCGCTGCTCACTAATGAGATTCTCATATAGCTGTTTGAGTGGAAAATTGTTCTTTTTTTCTTCAATGTTGCAAATCTCATTTTTATGTTCTCACACTGTTTTTCTGATTGACTCATCATTACCTCTATTATTCAGGGCCTGGGAAAATTCAGCCCAATGTTTTACAGTCCGTCTATCTTTAAACATTGAGTTATATTTTGTTTTCTTTGTAAGGATAATAAATCAATGAACTGTAGTTTTATGATACTTTTTAAAAAAAAATTACTCATATGTTATTTCAAGGTCATTGTCTCAGTGCCAACTTTGGGATGTCTGTGGGCAGCTCAGATTAAAATCCACAGAGGTCAGTCAAATCTGATCATTAGTAAAATGCTGTGAAAATCCATGGACTCTGTGGGTTATAGGAAGGATATTATTAACCTGGAGAGGGTTCAGAAAAAGATTTACCAGCATGTTGCCGGGAATGGAAGATTTGAGTTATAGAAATAGGCACCCATGACAAGCTTCCTGCCATTGCATCTATACTAAACAGCAAAGCAGTACAGTGGTACTGTGAGGCAAAGGAACAAAATGCAAGGTAAAGATGATGTGAGCACATAGTACCTTTGCTGCAGCATTGCAACGATAATTGTTGGTGCAAGGCACAGCATTGAAGTGCAGAAACATCCTGTAAGTGGATAACATATCTCAGATGCTGGTATTTGTGAATGTAGGGCGCAGTGACCATGCAGTGGCCCCTGAGAGTTTGGTGTCCAACATGATCATATTTTGAAACAAAAGGTAAGCTGAAGTCGCCATATACCTGCTCAGATTTCTACATTGAGCATTCTCAATTTCAAGCTTGTTTTACGCACTTGGTCAGACTGGAAGTTGCATATTAAAAAGGTGATTTACAGTCAGAGGGACGTACGGTAGGCAGCATGGTGGTTTAGTGGTTAGCACTGCTGCCTCATAAGCACCAGGGACCCGGGTTCAATTCATGTCTCAGGCAACTGCCTGTGTGGAGTTTGCACATTCTCTCCATGTCTGCTTGAGTTTCCTCCCACTGTCCAAAGATGTGCAGAATAGGTGAAATGGCCATGCTAAATTGCCCATAGTGTTAGGTGCATTAGTCAGGGGCAAATGTAGGGGAATGGGTCTGGGTGGGTTGCTCTTCGGAGGGTTGGTGTGGACTTGTTGGGCCGAAGGGCCTGTTTCACATTGTAGGTAATCTAATCTACAGCATGGAAGCAGACCCTTTGGTCCAGCTCATCCATGCTGACCAAAGATCCTAAATTAATCTAGCCCTGTTTTCCAGTATTTGACACATACCCCTCTAAACCCTTTGTATTCATATACCTATCCAGATGCCTTTTAAAATGTTATAATTTTACCAGGCTCTGCCCCTTCCGGTGGCAGCTCATTCCATATATGCATTACCCTCTGCATGAAAAGGTTTTCCTTAGATCAGTTTTAAATCTTTCATTTCTCACCTTAAACCTATGCCCTCTAGTTTTGGATTCCTCCACCTTGGCTGTTCACCCTATCCATGCCCTTCATGATTTTACAAACCTCTATAAGGTTCAATTCAATTGCAATCCATCCTTCTTATACAGGTCACGTCTACCCTAGAAAAGATTGCAATGATCCAAAAATGTGAATCCTTCTCCCCTGCACAGCTCCTCAGTGACATGTTCATCTGCTTTATCCTCCTATTCCTACTCTCACCAGCTCATGGCACTGGGAGTAATCCAGATATTACTAGCCTCAAGGATCTACTTTTTAAATTCTTGCCATCTTCCCATATTCTCTCCTCAGAATCTCATCCTTTCCTCTTCCTATGCCATTAGTTCTAATGCGTACAACTCATTGTTACAAAGTGTACAACTCATTCGTTCCAATGTGTACAACATTGAAGTGATTTGTACTGTTAAACAAGCTGGAATCCCCCTTAATTGATAACTCACCACTGCATAGTGAGAAACCCAATTCACTACTCATCAAATGCACAAAAGATGCAAAAAGTCACAATTGATATCTAGATAGGCCTTACTAGGCTTCTTGTATGATTCTGCCACAAAGCTTATGATTGCCCATGCTGTTCAAGATTCTCTGAGATTCTGGGTCTTAAGAAGCTAATGAAGGGCTTAGGCCTGAAGTATCAATTCTCCTGCTCCTCAGATGCTGCCTGATCGGCTGTGCATTTCCAGCACCACGCTCTTTGTCCATGATTTCCGGCATCTGCAGTCCTCACTTTCTCCTTCTCTGAGATTCTGCCCATCATATCTGCAACCAACACAATTGGATTTAGCAATATATGGTAATAGTGAAGTAGGGTAGCCTTTGAAAGTTATTACATGATGAGGTAAGGAACTATGCATAGTAAAAGCAAAATGCAGCAGATGCTGGAAATTTGAAAGAAACACAGAAAATGCAGGACAAACTCAGCAGGCATGGCAACATCTGTGGCAAGGGAACAGAGTTAACATTTCAAATTCGGTGACCATTTTTCAAAATTAATAGCATCTTCGAAATGGTTGTATTTATGCTGCTGATGAGAGAATGGGGGAGAAAGCGAATAAATTGACACGTAGAGAATGCGCCCAGAAAGATAAAGAAAGAGTCAGAAAAGGTTAGGCAGACAAAGGGATTGTTGATGGGAAGTGGTGTCTTTTTTAAATATCTAATTAAACACGAATTAAAATCTGAATGATTTAAACTTCACCTTGTCAAAGCTCATTTTCAGTGCTAAAGAGGTTGTATGACAGTAATTAAGACACATCATTTTATTATTCTACTTAATTACATTAAATGGACAAGCCATAAGTTTTTCCCATGTGTAGTTACTGGATTTTATTGTCCAATTTCTCTTTAAACAATTGTCTCACCATTTCTTCTACAAATTTACTTTCAGCCCTGAGCACATTATAGCCAAAACACTAGTTGAACAGTCTTTAATGTCAAAAGACCCTCACCCCATTAAAATGTAGCATTATAATAATATTCCTCTCTAGTTCGAACAAAGGCTGAAGACGGGAAAATTGTTTGGCTGCAGCAGGCTACTCCTTTTTTGAGATAGTTTAGGTATTGGGGGTGATTTCCTCGAATCCCAAGTGCAGCAATTCCTGTTTCATATGCTGTTGCATTGTTTTGGAACATTGGAGAAAAGAAAAGTCAAACCAACAGCACTTTTAAAAGGGAGAGGAACAGACAAAGTCAGCGCATGGTGAGGTCAGTGCAGGAGAAACAGAGAGAGAACAAAGAGAGAGAGAGAGAGAAAAACCCACACTGTTAACTGATGCAGCAGTGAACCTGCACAGCTACTGCCTTTGCTGTTTGAATTCACGTATTGCTGGACATCGGAATACATCTGGGAAAATTAACAAACAATAAAATTCACAACTGATCTTGGAGGAACCTGTCTGGGAGAAGTCACAGCACAGAAACAGACAATGAATATTTTTAAGTGTGGCCTTACAGAAATTCTGCAGTAGTGAGTAGAGTAGATTCTTTCTTGATTATATGTTTTATTGAGATATGTCTCTTAATGTAACTTAAAAATATAAGCTATAAGTATTAAGTTAGTCTGGAGCTGTGTTTTATAGAGGAATAAGACAGTGCTATTTTCTGGGTCTGTAGATTGGAAGAAGCAAAATGGCCTTTATTAGAGTGATATGCTCTTTTTGTCCGATGTGGGAGTTCAGGGAGAATTTACGTGTTACTGAGGAAATAAGGCAAGGCAGATGACGAAGGTGTCAGTGGGGGAGCACTTTGGGGCCAGTGACTATAATTATATTAGTTTTAAAATAGTGATGGAAAATGGTGGACCAGATTTAAAAGTTGAAGTTCTAAATTGGGGGAAGGCTAATTTTGATGGCATTAGGCAAGAACTTTCAAAAGATAATTGGGACCAGATATTCACAGCTAAAGGGACAGCTGGAAAATGGGAAGCATTCAGAAATGAGAAACGAGAGTCCAAAGACAGCATATTCCTGTTAGGGTGAAAGGAAAGGCTGGTAGGTGTAGGGAATGCAGAATGACTTAAGAAATTGAGGGTTTGGTTAAGAAAAGGAAGGAAGCATTTGTCAAGTATAGACAAGATAGATCAAATTAATCCTCAGAAGTGTGTAAAGGCAATAGGAGGATACTTAAGAGGGAAATCAGGAGGGCAAAAAGGGGACATGATATACCTTTGGCAAACAGAGTTAAGGCTAATCCAATGGGTTTTTACAAATACATTGAGGACAAAAGGGTAACTAGGGAGAGAATAGGGCCCCTCAAAGATCAGCAAGGCGGCCTTTGTGTGGAACTGCAGGAGATGGAGGAGATACTAAACAAGTATTTTGCATCAGTGTTTACTGTGGAAAAGGACATGGAAGGTGTAGAATGTAGGGAAATAGATGGTGACATCTTGAAAAATATCCATATTACAGAGGAGGAAGTGCTGGATGTCTTAAAATGCATAAAAGTGGATAAATCTGCAGGACCTGATCAGCTCTACCTGAGAACTCTGTGGAAAGCTAAGGAAGTGATTGCTGGGCCTCTTACTGAGATATTTATATCATCAATAGTTACAGGTGAGGTGCTGGAAGACTGGAGTTGACTAACGTGGTGCCACTGTTTAAGAAGGGCGGTAAAGACAAACCAGGGAACTATCGACCAGTGACCCTGACATCAGTGGTGGGCAAGTTGTTGGAGGGAATCCTGAGGGACAGGATTTACATGCATTTGGAAAGGCAAGGACTGATTAGCGATGGTCAACGTGACTTTGTATGTGGGAAATCATATCTCACAAACTTGATTGTGTTCTTTGAAGAAGTAACAAAGAGGATTGATGTAGGCAGAGCAGTAGATGTGATCCATATGGACTTCAGTAAGGTGTTCGACAAGGTTCCCCATGGGAGAATAGTTAGCAAGGTTAGATCTCATGGAATACAGGGAGAACTAGCCATTTGGGTACAGAACTGGCTCAAAGGTAGAAGACAGAGGGTTGTGGTGGAGGGTTGTTTTTCAGAATGGAAGCCTGTGACCAGTGGAGTGCCACAAGGATCGGTGCTGGGTCCTCTACTTTTCATCATTTATATAAATGATTTGGCTGTGAGCATAAGATACTGATGCAAAATATTCATTTAGTATTTAATGTGGAAAAGGATATGGAAGATATAGACAGTAGGGAAATAGATGGTGACATCTTGCAAAATGTCCAGATTACAGAGGAGGAAATGTTGGATGTCTTGAAATGGTTAAAGGTGGATAAATCCCCAGGACTTGATCAGGTGTACCAGAGAACTCTGTAGGAAGCCAGAAAAGTGATTGCTGGGCCTCTTGCTGAGATATTTGTATCATCGATAGTCACAGTGAGATGCCGGAAGACTGGAAGTTGGCAAACGTGGTGCCACTGTTTAAGAAGGGTGGTAAAGACAAGCCAGGGAACTATAAATTGGTGAGCCTGACCTCAGTGGTGGGCAAGTTGTGGGAGGGAATCCTGAGGGACAGGATGCACATGTATTTGGAAAGGCGAGAACTGATTAGGGATAGTCAACATGGCTTTGTGGGGGAGAAATCATGTCTCACAAACTTGATTGAGTTTTTTGAACAAGTAACAAAGATGATTGATGAGGGCAGAGCGGTAGATGTGATCTATATATGGACTTTCAGTAAGGTGTTCGACAAGGTTCCCCATGGGAGACTGATTAACTAGGTTAGATCTCATGGAATACGGGGAGAACTAGCCATTTGGGTACAGAACTGGCTCAAAGGTAGAAGACAGAGGGTTGTGGTGGAGGGTTGTTTTTCAGAATGGAAGCCTGTGACCAGTGGAGTGCCACAAGGATCGGTGCTGGGTCCTCTACTTTTCATCATTTATATAAATGATTTGGCTGTGAGCATAAGAGGTATAGTTAGTAAGTTTGCAAATGCAATAAAATTGGAGGTGTAGTGGACAGTGAAGAAGCTTACCTCAGATTACAATGGGATCTTGATCAGATGGGCCATTGGGCTGAGAAGTGGCAGATGGAGTTTAATTTAAATAAATGTGAGGTGCTGCATTTTGGGAAAGCAAATCTTAGCAGCAAATCTTATTGGTAAGGTCCTTGGGAGTGTTGCTGAACAAAGAGACCTTGGAATACAGGTTCATAGCTCCTTGAAAGTAGAGTTGCAGGAATAGAGGATAGTGAAGAAGGCATTTGGTATGCTTTGCTTTATTGGTTAGAGTATTGAACACAGGTGTTGGGAGATCATGTTACGGCTGTACAGGACATTGGTTAGGCCACTTTTGGAACACTACATGCAATTCTGGTCTCTTTCCTATCGAAAGGATGTTGTGAAATTTGACAGGGTTCAGAAAAGATTTACAAGGATGTTACCAGGGTTGGAGGATTTGAGCTATAGGGAGAAGTTGAATAGGTTAGGGCTGATTTCCCTGGAGTGTCGGAGGCTGAGGGGTGACCTTATAGAGGTTTACAAAGTTATGAGGGATAGGATAAATAGACAAAGTATTTTCCCTGGGGTGGGGGAGTCCAGAACTAGAGGAAATAGGTTTAGGGTAAGAGAGGAAAAATATAAAAGGGATCTAAGGGGCAACCTTTTCACAGAGAGGGTGGTACATGTATGGAATGAGCTACCAGAGGAAGTGCTGGAGACTAGTACGATTGCAACATTTAAAAAGCATCTGGATTGGTATCTGAATAGGAAGAATTTGGAGGGATTGGGCCAGGTGCTGGCAGGTGGGACTAGATTGGATTGGGATATCTGGTCAGCATGGATGAGTTGGACCGAAGGGTCTGTTTCTGTGCTGTACATCTAGATGACTCTGTGACTCTATCTTTAAAAATTGATAAGAATCTTTACTGATGTGCCAAATTTCCTTCGTTTGCTGAGGAAATAGAGGTGTTGTTGTGCTTCTTGACCATAGCAACAATGTGGGTGGGACCAGTACAGATTAGAGGTGTAATCACATGCTATCCCAGTGAAGTGTAACAACACACACACGTTTTACATGCAAAAATAGAACAAGTCTTTGGGTGAAGAAGGTGGAGCTCGAGGAAGAAAAAAGCTAGGGTTTAATATTAAGTATTATTTCAGGAAGTTACTTGGAGGTTTTGTCTCTATGCGCCCGAGTGTGCTTTCTCATGCTCTTCTCTACCACTTGCCTCATTAGCTGTGCAGTATTCTTATTTAGTGGCCCACTTATTCTATCCTCTGTTCAGCAATGACGGAAGTATTCCCCACTATAGGCAGCGCAATTTACTTTTATTCAATGACACCAAAAGCAAAGAAAAGGCAAAGAAAAAAGAAGTTACATTTGTTATTGAGAACAGTTCGAACTGCTTGCCTTTGATCAACAGCAAATTCACAGCCCAATGAGGGTTCATTGTAACCATCTTACATGGAACTGGATGAAATGCAACTGATGGAAGAAAATCTGACATCCTTAGCTGGTTTAGCCAAATGTGACTCCAGACCCAGGGCAATATGTTTGATTCTTAACTGTTTCTGGGAAATTACGGGTGGGCAGTAAGTGCTGGCCTGGTCAGAAATGCCTACTTTCTGTAAGTGAATAAAAACCAATCCTGACTGGTTTGTTCGGCTGTAGGTGAAGGTGGTGATTGCTTTGCTCAGTGCCCTCAATTTCCTCCTTCGAAGAGTGCTGCCATCCCCCAGCTCCTCAGCCTCCATTACATTCCCTGTTTGCCTGCTTTCGTTGTGCATTGCACAATATGCATGGATTATTCGGCACGCTCTGCCTGGACTATATTGCAAAGCCTCGCTGCCCAAAGCAAGCATTGGACAATAGGTTTACATTGCATCTACACTCAGCCTTCTGTGAGGGGATAGTCTAATGAAGTCATTGGCCATGATTGCAGAGAGTGGCCCTTCTCTTCTAGTACTGAAAATGTGTTGCTGGGAAAGCGCAGCAGGTCAGGCAGCATCCAAGGAGCAGGAGAATCGACGTTTCGGGCATGAGCCCTTCTTCAGGAATGAGGAAGGTGTGCCAAGCAGGCTAAGATAAAAGGTAGGGAGGAGGGACTTGGGGGAGGGGCGTTGAAAATGCGATAGGTGGAAGGAGGTTAAGGTGAGTGTGATAAGCTGAGGGTGATAGGCCAGAGTGGGGGTGGGGGCAGAGAGGTCAGGAAGAAGATTGCAGGTTAGGAAGGTGATGCTGAGT
>NC_057723.1:48770259-48771676 GCF_004010195.1 Chiloscyllium plagiosum
GAACGCTGATAGGGGAGGGGAGGGAAATATATCCCTGGTGGTGGGGTCCGTTTGGAGGTGGCGGAAATGACGACGGATGATACGATATATATGGAGGTTGGTGGGGTGGTAGGTGAGGACCAGTGGGGTTCTGGCCTGGTGGCAATTGGAGGGGCGGGGCTCACGGGCGGAGGAGCGGGAAGTGGAGGAGATGTGGTGGAGAGCATTGTTGACCACGTCTGGGGGGAAATTACGGTCTTTGAAGAAGGAGGCCATCTGGGTTGTTTGGTATTGGAACTGGTCCTCCTGGGAGCAGATGCGGCGGAGACGACTCCCACAGCTCCGTGGACTACACCTCCTCCCACCCTTCCCCCTGTAAAAACGCCATCCCATATTCCCAATTCCTTCGTCTCCACTGCATCTGCTCCCAAGAGGACCAGTTCCAATACCGAGCAACCCAGATGGCCTCCTTCTTCAAAGACCTCAATTTCCCCCCAAACGTGGTCAACGATGCTCTCCACCGCATCTCTTCCACTTCCCGCTCCTCAACCCTTGAGCACCGCCCCTCCAACCACCACCAGGACAGAACCCCACTGGTCCTCACCTACCACCCCACCAACCTCCATATACATCATATCATCCGTCGTCATTTCCGCCACCTCCAAATGGACCCCACCACCAGGGATATATTTCCCTCCCCTCCCCTATCAGTGTTCCGAAAAGACCACTTCCTCCGTGGCTCCCTCGTCAGGTCCACACTCCCCACCAACCCAACCTGCACTCCCGGCACCTTCCCCTGCAACNNTTGGGTTGGTTGGTCCGGAAGAAATGCAAGAAATGCAAAACTTGCGCCCACACCTCCCCCCTTATGTCCCTCCAAGGCCCCAAGGGATCCTTCCATATCCACCACAAATTCACCTGCACCTCCACACACATCATTTACTACATCCGCTGCACCCGATGTGGCCTCCTCTATATTGGGGAGACAGGCCGCCTACTTGCGGAACATTTCAGAGAACACCTCTGGGACACCCGGACCAACCAACCCAATCAACCTAACCCAACACTTCAACTCCCCGTCCTATCGCCAGACCATAACAACACGACGGCTGGAGGAAGAGCGCCTCATCTTCCGCCTAGGAACCCTCCAACCACAAGGGATGAACTCAGATTTCTCCAGTTTCCTCATTTCCCCTCCACCCACCTTGTCTCAGTCCCAACCCTCGAACTCAGCACCGCCTTCCTAACCTGCGATCTTCTTCGTGACCTCTCCGCCCCCACCCCACTCCGGCCTATCACCCTCACCTTAACCTCCTTCCACATATCACATTTCCAACGCCCCTCCCCCAAGTCCCTCCTCCCTACCTTTTATCTTAGCTTGGTTGGCACAGTTTCCTCATTCCTGAAGAACAGCTCCTGCCCGAAACGTCGATTCTCC